>NW_027141982.1:300000-512495 GCF_036365525.1 Heterodontus francisci | reverse complement strand
TTTGGATAATTATAATCCCCTATTATAACACTCTATTATTTTTGCACATTTCTGTCATTTCCTTGCAAATTTATTCCCCTTGATCCTTCTCATCAACTGGTGCCCTATAGACAAATGCGAGCAATGTAACTGCACCTTTATTGTTCCTTTAGCTCCAGCCAAATTGATTCTGTCCTCGACCCCTCTGGGACATCCTTTTCTCAAGCACTGCAATACTCTCCATAATCAATGCTGCCACTGCTGCCCCTCTTTTCCCTTTTCGGTCTATCCTGAACACTTGTATCCATGAATATTTAAAATCCAGTACTGCCCTTCTTTGAGCCAGGTCTCTGTTATAGCCTCGACATCATATTTCCACATGGTAATGTGCACCTGTACCTCACTAATCCTATTAACCACACTCCGCGCATTCACACACATACACATTAAGTACGATTCGGACTCTATTACTTTCTCCCTTTCTCTGACCTCACCGACTAATGTACTGTTCCCTTCTCTTGTGCTGTCTTTCTCCTCCAGTATTCTGTGCAGCTTGGTGTTCCTTTCAAATACATGCTCCTGGTTCCCACACCCCTGACAAGTTACCAGTTCGGCTTCCCTCCAATCTGAGCTCCATCTCAAATTCGCATCCCCTTGACAATTTAGTTTAAACTCTTCCCAGCAGCACGAGCAAATCTCCCTGTGAGGATATTCGGCCCACTCCTGCTATGATGCAAACCGTACATCTTGTACAGGTTCCACCTGCCCCAGATCCGTTCACATTGTCTAAGCAATATGATGCCCTCCCTCCTACACCAGCTCTCCAGCAACGTGTTCAATTGTTCAATTCTCCTCATCAAATTCTCACTTACATGTGGAACTGGGAGTAAGCCTGAGATTACTGCTTTTGATGTCCTCCCTTTCATCTCCTTCCTCGCTATCTAAAATCTGCTTTCAGGACCTCATCCCGCTTCTTCCATATGTCACTGGAACCGATGTGGATCATCACCTCTAGCTTTTCACCCTCCCCCCGAAGAATGTCCTGCAGCCGCTCCATGGCATCCTTGATGCTGGCACCAGGGAGGCAACACACCATCCTGGAGTCACATTTACTGCCCTTAACTATCGAACCACTACTTCCCTTCGATTCCGCTTAATACCCTCCTGTGCAGCAGTGCCACCTGTGGTGCGGCAAACTTGTCTCTGACTGCACTGCTCTGAGGAACCATCACCCTCAGGAGTATCCAAAATCGAAAACAGATTAGCGAGTGAAGAACTCGCTGTGGGACTCCTGTACTACCTGTCTGGTTCTATTAGATTGACAGGCGGTCATCATTCCCTATTTGCCTCCATGCCTCTAACCTGTGGTGTGTCAACCTCTTCAAACGTGCTATCCATGTAATCCTTCACCTCGCGGATGAACAACAGGGACTCCAGTCGCCGTTCGAGTTTCGAAACCCGGAGCTCAAGCTTCTGAAACCCGTCATGCTTCCTGCAGGTGCATTTATCTAGGACATGTGATGTGTCCAATACTTCCCGCATACCACAGGATGTACATTCCACTCTGAAGTGGAGCCCAGCTATACCTTAAATTTACAGACTTACTTATTGTGAGTAAATAGATGACCACAAACTCACGAATCAACTCCTTCCACTGCACCAAAGTGGGAACCAAATGCTGGATTATCTTCACTGCCACTGAGGTAATGCTAACTGCTTGAATTTTGTTCAGAATGTTCAATCTTCTGTTTGAAATGTGAGAATCACATTAGCTGTCCAGAAGTTCTCTAGCTCTATTCCATTTTCTGATGATTGCTAAGGAACATATAATTGTGACTCTGTTAATTCTTCACTATCTTTGTTCGTATGTGTGGCTGTAATCAATCCAAACCAGAAAGTGTATCTTCTCTTTGATTGCTTGAGCAGATATGATCCCAATTTCTACCTTAAATAATTGAATTTTTACAATGAAATTATTCACTATTATTTGACAGCTCAGTTCCTCCTCTCAGAGGCCTTTCCTTTAATCTGGCTCTGAATCGTCATCCAATTCTGTGCCTGCCATCCCAGAACATAGACGAGTTACTTTTTACAGAGCTCAGAGTTGCGCTGCAGAGGTCCATTTACATTTATGACCATGCCCACTCTGGTTCAAATCCAATAAACCTGAGCTACCCTTAAACTCACAATGGATGGCACCTTGCCTGACAGACACATTGGGGCCGGTTTCCGCCAACTTTCCTCCACCATCCTCTGCTGGAGCACTCTGAGGATGACATTTGGAACAGATTTGTTTTGTTTCAATCTCTCGTCATTCCCGCTCGATCTCCTCACTTCATCACTGGTTTTGGTCTGTGAATGGAAAACTCCCAGGATCCTGATCCTGACCCCGGTGCAGCGACCATGTGGTATAGTATAGGTGCGTGGACCTCCAGTGCGACCCTTGGCAAATTCCACCCTCAAAGAGTGTCGCTATGGGAGCTGTTCTGGTCTGGATGTGTTGCTTTAGTGGAAGATACGTGGCCCATTCTTTGTTCCAATCCAACACCAGACATCTCCTTCACGTAGATTTATTTGATAGTTTGATGACTGTGGTGGTATTAATATCTTCAATTTACTTGAACTGGAAAATTTCATCAACTCGGCTTCTAATTTCCACCCGCCCCTTGACTTCAAATGGTCAGTCCCTGACACTTCCCTTCCCTTCCTCCACTTCTCGACCTGCATTTCAGGGACTTGGCTACCCAGCAATATTGACTATAATCGCGCTGTCATTCACAGCTTTCATTTGATCGGTTTAAACTTCCTCGAACCCAACTTCCTGGAAAGACTATGTTCCATTTTGCCAGATTTTCCAGCTCTGCGCCATCTGTACCGATGATGTTAACTTCCACACCAGTGCTTCAGAAATGCCTTCGTTTTTCCTCGGCTGCTGATTCCCCTCCACTGTGATTAACAGGACCCTGGACCATTTCCATCCCATTTGCAGTGAGACTGCCTTCACCCCATCCCCTCCCTTCCAGAACCAGGGTCAGCTTGTCCTTGTCCTCAACTTCCAACCCATCAGCATCCACATTCAATGCATCATCCTCCAAAATTTCTGCTACATCCAGCTAAGTCCATCAACAGCTGTATATGCTGCTCCCCTTCCTTCCATCCAGCTCTTTGCGACCCCGTGTCGACTCCTCAAACACCCAACATCCGTTTCCTTTCTAAGAGCACTTTTCCATGCAAGGACAGTAAATGTAACACTTGCCCTTTCACCTCATCACTTCCCATGTCTAAGGCCTCAATCACCTTTTCCAAGCAATTTGCTTGCACTTCGAATTACATAGTAACTGGATTCGTTGCTCACAATCCGTCTTCTGCACATCAGAAAAGGAGCAAACGCAGATTGAGTGATTGCTTTGCGAAACATCTCCGTTCAGTTCATAATCATGACCCCGAGCTACCAGTCGCCTATCACGATAATTTTACATCTCGCTCTGACCTTCCTCGACCTCCTAAAGTAGTCCACTAAATCTCACCGAGGAACAGCACTGGATTTTCTGATTAGACATTTTATTGACTGTCGGAACCAACGCTGAGATTAATTACATCAGGTTATAACCATTGTTGAAACTATCTCAGATGGCTTGTGCTGGTATGAAGGATGGCCACACCCGAGTCACTGGAATTGTAGGGCGCGTGGAGCCGGTGCTTGCGAAGGACTTCCCCTTCTGTTTCAAAGCTGGCAGGCTGATCCACACCGCTGGGATCTACCCGCATCCCCTCCTCCATTCCCTGTCACTTTTCAGGGAAATTGGAGCCATCTTTTATTTATAGATTTTTAATTCTCACCTCTTGTTTTGCTATTCTGTAGTTACAATTCGCACCACATCTGGACCAATCCTTTGTTTCTCTAATTGTTCCATTTGCCTTGCACTATCATCCCTTTATCACTGAATCACTCCTGTCCTCCACCCAATGACACACCTTTCCCATTTATCTTTCTTTCCCCAAATCCCAATTTTAATGGCTGTATAATTGCTTGCAACTAGATAATCTCTTACAGCCCTGATGAAAATCGATCACAGGAAAGGTTAACACTGCTTTTTTCCCCACAGGCAATGCCTGACGTGCTAAATATTTTCAGCATTTTCCAATTTATCAGCTTCACTGTTGTTTCGGTATTTTGTTTTCATGACAAATTTTAAGCCTGGATATCAACAGGGGTGTAGGATAGATAGTAACAGTAGTTCCAGATTTTTAACTCCACAGATAGTCTTTTTTTACGCTTTTGAGTTTTCCCCACCGTGAAATGGGCTTGGCTTCCAGTTGGGCAGGGAGGACTCCGGAGCAGACCTCAGGATCGGTGTCCGGGTCATTCTCACTCAATAGGGGGGTCATTGTGTGATATCATGGTGGCGGGGAGGAGTCCAACTCCCAACTCTGCAGCAGGTGTGATTTCTGTTCGCTGAGCTGTCAATCCCCTTGCCCAGAGTGGAGTCGCCGATGGTGCTGGATGGTCTGCGAATGGGGAGGAGGAGGGGAAGGGTGATTTCCTGATGCGCAACACCGGGGAAGGGTCTACAGTGCTAGAGCGTGGTCCCAGATAGGGTGAGGGAAGTGTTTGATCCAAGACACGATGGAAGGCCCGGTCGGGGGTAGCAGGGCCTGATTCCATGCTGATTTCCAATCCCGAGTAATGTTCAATCCTGTAGTTGTGGTTGTGTGGTGAGGGGCGGTGTCCATCCTTCACATTAACCAATGCTGTGAATGGTCCGATACAGGGGGGACCAGCTCGATCCCAGAGTTCTGCTTGCCAAACTTGTGTGTCTTTCTATGTGGCTGGGGTTATAAACGGGGCAACAAGGCAGCCGCACTTGCATCTGTAAAAAAGATTAAATCAGGGACTTCCAGGATCATTAAAATATTCCAATTGAAAACCCTCCCACTGGGAGCAGTTATGTTTGTGTTCCCTATCCGGACATCATTAAACCCAGAAGTTGGGGGGTCAGAAGTACATTGGGATCAGTGTTAATATTGGGGAAACAAAACATCTGATTCGTTTCCATCCCACTTGTTTTTTAGTGCAAATTTCCTGGCCTTACTGCCTTTGTCAGATGCAGCGAATGTTTGATCAGTAATGTCCAGTATTTTCCCTGCTGTCTATTACAGTTAATTTACTGGCGATTGTGATCCTCTCCCAAGGAAATTGCGGCCTCTCCACCTGCACCACTCGATACCTGGTGGCCATGGCAATGACGGATCTACTGTTCATTATCACTGGTGTCTTACTGTGGCGAGTTGCTTTTTATGATTTCCTGGGATCTTTCCTGGTCATCACCCCTGTATGTATTGTTATCGCTGTCCTATTTCGTGTGGCCACAGAATTTTCTGGCTGGTTCACGGTCACTTTCACCTTTGATCGATTTATCGCCATTTGTTGCCAGAAGCTGAAAACAAAATATTGCACAGAGAAAACTGCAGCTGTGGTTCTCACAGCAACTAGCCTTCTGCTTTGTGTCAAAAACGTCCCGTTCTACTTTGCATATGAAGCTTTATGGATAATAGACAATGTACCCTGGTTCTGTGCATTAAAGGGAAGCTATTATACTGATCCTGGATGGGTGGGACTTGACTGGTTTGATACGGTTTTAACCCCGTTGCTCCCCTTTGCTTTAATTCTGATGCTCAACGCTCTGACAGTGGGACACATTCTAATGGCCAGTCGGGTTCGTAAGGGATTGAGGGGTCAGAGCAAGGGAGAGAATCGCAGTGACCCAGAGTTGGAGAGCAGAAGAAAATCTGTTATTTTACTTTTCACAATATCAGGCAGCTTCATGCTCCTTTGGTTGCTGTATGTTATACATTTCTTTTATTATATAATTACAAGATCAGATCCCAGGTATTATAACGATTCTGAACACATGTTTCAAAGATTTGGATACATGCTGCGGTCTTTAAGTTGCTGCACAAATACATTTATTTATGCAGTGACTCAGTCCAAGTTCAGAGAGCAGTTCAGGATCATGGTGAAATATCCAGTTACATCAATTATTCAATTAATGAATAAACTAACCAACTGAGAGCAGCTCAGGGGCGGGTCCCATTTATTCCCTTTCATGAATGTAATATTGATCAGCGAGGGGCAAAATGTGACAGACAGATTTACGACCCGAATACAATGATGGGTAATCACACATAACAAAGCACAGCAAGGGTGATAGTCAAGTAGGAATCGGCAATATATAGACTACCGGGGGCGGATTCCACAAACACAACTTCAGAGCTTGGTGAAGGGCAACCTAGAGTCAGACCACTGGGGAAAAAGCAGAAGGAGTCTCTCCTCCAGCTCCGCTGGTTACATTCTCAGTTCCTCACATCTGTTCAGAAGGATAAGCTTCTTAAAAATAAAAGATGTTGGAAATATTCCAGTGTGAGTTGGTTATTAATTGTTCTAAGTTTGGCGACGCTTTTCTGAGTGCAGCTTCCTTCCAGTCTCCAGTCTGGTCACTCACATCTCTCTGTCTCTCTTGTTCTCCCCACTCCGTGAGTCAGATAGCAGTGCTAGTGGGGTTTCTTTGAGGACTCTCAAGATGTTAGAATTAGACAAGCACAGAAATTTAGGATGGTCGTCGGGATGGGAGCGTATTCCAGAAATAAGGAAAGTTGCATGAGCTGGCAAAGGCTGCGGCGAGTTATAGGGGCTGAAGGACGTTTCAGAGATATGGACGATTTTAGGAGCTGGGCGAGATTTCTGTGATATGAAGGATTGGAATGATTGGAGAAGGCAGAAGAGTTAGGGATGGTTGTCAGGGCGGAAGACGTTAATAGAGATATGGTGGGTTGTAGAGTTGGAACAGGTCACAAAGATCGAATTTATTTTTTATATTTATTTAGAGATACAGCAGTGAAAGAGGCCCTTCGGCCCACTGAGTCTGTGCCGATCAACTACCCCCCCCATTTATACTAACCCTACATTAATCCTATATTCCTAACTACATCCCCACCATTCTCCTATCACCTACCTACACTACGGGCAATTTACAATGGCCAATTTACCTACCAACTTGAAAGTCTTTGGCAGCGGAAACCCACGCGGATACAGGGAGAACTTGCAAACTCCGCACAGCGCAGTACCCTGTACAGAACCCGGGTTGCTGGAGCTGTGAGGATGCGGTGCTAACCACTGCGCCATTGTGCAACCCGTGGGTTGTAGGGCTGGAGGATGTTAGAAAAACATGGGGACGTTGCAGGTTTTGTGGAGGTCTGTAATGAGAGGGTGGAGGATTTTAGAGACTGGGTGTGTTGCAGGGCTTGAGGGGAATATTGTGAGTGGCAAGGCCGTGGAGATATTGCAACACAAAGATGAGTATTCTAAATTGAGATGCTTTTGCACCAGAATCTAATGTTGGCAGCGAACAATGAAGAGGTGGATGAATTCAACCTACTGTGAGTTAGGACATTGGGGAACAGAGAGTTGCATGAGCTGAAGCATATGGATGGTGGAAAATTGGAGGTTAGGGGAAAGTGTTTGATTCGTCAAGGTTGGAGATAAGTCATCTCAGTCCAGGGGCATCACGGCAGGAGTTCCTCAGATTACTGTCCTGGGCCAAACCATCTTCAGCTGCTTCATAATTGACCTTCCCTTCATCATTTGGTCAGAAATGGGGATGTTCCCTGATGATTACACAATGTTCAGCTCTATTTGCGATTCCTCAGATACTGAAGCAGTCTGTGTCCATCTGCAGTAAGACATGTACATCATTCAAAATTGGGCTGATAAGGGGCAAGTTACTTTTGCGCCGCAGACATGACCATCTCAAACACGAGAGAATGCAAATACCGCGCCAAAACATTCAATGGCATAACTATCGCTGAATCCCCCACTATCAACACCCTGGGTTTACCATTGAAGAGAATGAACTGTACCAACCACATAAACTATAAGAGCAGGTCAGAGGCTCGGAATTCTGCAGCGAGTAACTCATCTCCTGTCACCCCAAGGCCTGTCCATCATCCACCAAACTCAAGTCCGGCGTGTGATTGAATACTCGCCACTTTCCTGGATGAGTACATCACACACAATACTCGAACATCTCGACAACTTCGAGCACAAACAGCCCACTTGATTTGCACCCCTTCACCACCTTCAACATTCATTTCCTCCACCACCAACGCACATTGGCTTCAAAGTTTACTATCAACAAGATTATTTATGCTAGTACTTATCGAATGAAAATACTCAGAGTCAAGGAATGGCCGCTTCATGTTCTGACTTTGAGTTCATTAGTCCGCCTTTCAGTCTGTAGATGGTACAGGTCTCGGTAATGTGCAGCATATCTCGCGTTTTTACACAGAAGCAGAAAGTGTTGGTACTGGGGCCTCAGCAGGGGAGGTTGGGTGTGCAAGGACCCTGGCTCGTGCAGAACCTGCTTCACAAGCACCACTCTCGCCATGGAAGTTGAAAGCCTGCCATTTGACAGATATGGTTTGTCACAAGGAACTTGTTCGTGATGTCCCATGTTTTGCATTCTATGATCCAAAGGATATCTGCTGGATGATCTTGCTCAGGAAGATTGGTCCATATGGGGCGTCACGATGGAAGGCGGGCAGGTAGAGGATTGAAAATGTCATTGTGGAGTGGTAAGAGAGGTGCAGCGCTGCTGAGGTCAACCACTTTGTGGGTTTTCTTTAGTCAGTGAATGTGTGAGCGAGTGATGTTTGTGAGAACAGGAAGCCATGCAAGGTGTGTTGAATGCTGGGTTCATTTATAATGCACATCGCTGTATTCAAATTTAGTGATCATGTGAAGTCTAGTGTGATTACATATGCCAGACAGGTACACAGTCCTCTGCTACTGAGTTGCGGAGAGCTGAGGCAGCAGTGCCCCATGCAGATTCAGCACGTTTGGTCAATAGTTTGTTTCTGGTTTTTACCTTTGCTGCTCTTTTTCTTTTTCATTTGTTCCCAGAAGAACACAGTCCTTTTCAGAGTCACTTCCAAGTACATTGGTTTTGGATCATGCTTTAATCTCTGACCATCCATGTATGTATACAAATCTTCTACGGTACTGGCTTTGTGGAGCTGGAATTCATTGATTTTAGAGGATTCACTGTGGGGCGTCATGTTCTGCAGAAGTCCATAAACTTTGTCATGTCTTTGTTAAGGATCTGGTCCAGGATGCAGAACTACTTAGCTTGGGTGCAGAACAGACGTCACCAGCATAGAAGAAATTGAGAGACATGGTTGTTGGCAGGCCATTTGCAGATATGTTGAACAGCGTTAGGTCTCGTACTGAGTCTTGTGTTATTCCGTTTGCCAGTCTTCTCCTGTCACTTTTCCCTTGTCCAATGTGGATTCTAAATCTTCTTTCAGGAAGGAATGCTTCATCTACTGCCCCGATCCAGGTTGTAAGAACTATGGACAGCTTTACAAGCAGGCCAGTGTGCCACAGGCAGCTGAGAGGTACAGTATGATTGTCTTCAGGTTCTTGTAGAAGCCACTTTTCATGTAGGTGGTGAGTGGCAGAACTTGATCACATGTGCTGCGCTCCTTATTGAAACCAATTTGCTTGACATTAAGGATGTTCTTTACTTCTGGAGATATATGTTGCAGGGTAAGATGCGTAAACATCTTAAATCACACAGAATGTAATGCCAGTGTGAGATTTCGTCTGTATTTGGAATGCAAATGATTTTGCAAATGCTACACTCTCGGGAGTGAATTGGAGCTGATGGTTCTTGTATAGAACTGATTCAGCTGGACAAGAACATGTGGCCAAGTTGCTTCAGGAATTCTCGTGCAACGTTGTCATATCCCACTGCTTTGTAACTTTTCAGGCACTTGACTGCTTTCTTCAGTATTCTTGAAAGGGTGAGAACTGCTTTTCTGCATGTTGCTGGTGTTGCATTTTTCAGCTCATTATAGCTGATAGTGCTCTTATTTCTTTACAAACAGTGAAATTGCTGCATGGAAAAGTTGACCAACACTTGCTTCGGGGTGACAGGTGGGCGATTTCATACAATTAATTTTTGAGCTGATCCAAGGCGGCGAATCAGGCTCCAGCACTACAAAGAGTGAAATTTAGCCCTGCTGTCATTTTCTCCCATCTGGCGTGACGGGCAGCATTGAGACGCTCCATGATGTGGTCTATTCTCTCAGCGTCACCAGATGCTTCATATTCCTTTAGAAGTGCTGCACTCTCTGCATTAAGGCATTGAACATAGGTGGATAGATAGCTATGAGGCATGCCTTTCCAATCATCTTTGTGAATGGCAACACTGAAGTGCTTATATAATGCTTCCATAGGTATATTATTGATAGATATAGTTACAAAGATGCCGTTCAAGGACTCACTGTATTTTTGCCAGTGTGTTTTATGGAACTTCCATTACATAATCCTTACACTGTTGATGACTGGAATGCAAAGGTCAATGCAATTGAGCGATGACCTGTGTTGATTATGTGAGATGTTGTCCAGGACTAGGCACTGCGATGGTTAAGGGAGATCATCAGGGAAACTGACCAAGCCAAGGTCAGGTGAATATTTTCGACTCCATATGGCTGAATGACAATTTCTCCATTGCTTGGGATTGTTTCGTAGGTTTAGGTCATTTCTGGAGGGCCCACTCTGGAAGCTGTTCACCATCTGTGCCTGCGCCTGCAGTTAGTGTGGGACTGTTGAAATCTCCCACTTAGGTGGCAGGGTAAGGCAATATTGGCAGAACTTGCTTTCCTAACTGGCACCTGAAGGCTTCTACATGTTTACAATATGGACACTGCACACCTGAATTGTGTCACAGAACGTGGTTGATGACAGATCTACTGCATTGGCAATTCCGCCTCTGACATAGGTGGCATGGCCGTGTTTGGCATGAGGTAAGTAGCGCAGTAGGTCAAAGTCTTTGATGTAATAGCGGCCTGCTTCTTCATTTCCAATATGGGTTCCTTGTAGGCGAATGATTTCAAAGGAATGTTGGGTGGCAGGATCTCCAATGATATTTCACATGGCTGCTGATAAACACTCAACATCAAGTTGTATGATTTGGAGTGCATGCTCTATTGCTATAAAGCTAGATGGTTGCTCATCCTTGCGACTGGTAGTTCTGGGATTACTGGGATCCTGCAAGGCGGATCTTTCCTTGCCCTTTTATCTTATCCTGGAATAAAATCTGCCCAAGGATCAGTTGCTTACCTACGGGCGCCTGGGTAACTCTGGGGGTGCGGCATGAGCACTGTTCTATTGTCCCCTATCTAAAATATGCAGTGAGAAACTCACCAAGGTTCCTTCGAAAGTACCTTGCAAACCCAGAATGTCTACGGCCGAGAACAACGAGGGCAACTGATGTATGGGAACACCACCACCCAGAAGCTACCCTCAAAGCCACACACCACCCAACATGGCAGAATGTCGCCTTTCCTTCGCTGTTGCAGGTTCATAATCTTGTAACTCCCTTCTGAACAGCACTGCGGATGTGCATACACCACATGGATTGCAGTGGTTCAAGAGTGCAGCTCACCAACACCTTCTTAACGGCAATAGTGGATGGGCAATAAATGCTACCCTAATCAGTGAAACCAATATCCTTGAAAGAATTTTAAAAAAAGCAAAGGCATGAATTAGGGTTTCTGTAGCAAATGAGCTGAAGGAGAAGTGGAGATTGGCATTATTCACCCACCTGTTGAAATTCGTCTCCACTGTTAGATTGAGACCTATACTGCGCAATTCATAAGTGTTACGACCGACTGGTCCTGTCAAAGCCCCAAATCAAAATATACGATTTTGATTGTGGTGGGACCAATGCAATGTTAACTCAATCCGGTCGTTCAACAGATTGGAGAACATATCATTTAAAAACATTCCAAATTAAAGAAAGTCCCAGCCAAATTGTACCATCTATTAACCCCGAATGAGCTTTAGCAAACCAGGTGTCTTTAAATTAATAAATTAACATTTAATTAGAAGAACTAAGTTCTTAAACACTATGAAGGCATAAACAACATTTAAAATAGAAAACAAAATATGTTCCTTGCAAATTTACCGTCCAATGTTGCTTGAAGTCCTCATAGGATGTTCCTCCAAGACCTCACAGATGTTGCTTTCCTTCTCCAGCGAATTTCAACAATTAACGACTTGCAAACACTTTCAACAGATCAATCTGACTTTAGAGTTTTTGAGGAATTGAAGATTGTAACAGTTTAACTTCCCTTTCTTAAATTTCTATTACCAGAGATCTCTGTTTTGGCTTGATGTTTCAGAATTTTGACAGATTATAATTAAACAGAATAAAGTCCTCTTCCTTCAGTTTAAATGCTTGAGAACTCCTTTTCAGGTGTGCTCATCACAGCTGTCTGTGTCTTCTGTGTCTCTGTCAGTGTGTTCTGTTACGACAAACTGTCTTCAACTCACAGCCATTTCAAAACTAAATTGTAACAAATGTATCACCTGTGACACACTCCCAGTGGCTGTTTCCATGATATCCAGAATGCACCCTTTGAATCGCAATCTCCAAATGGCTCTTTCCAAGGCAACAAAAATGCACCTTCCTATAACTCCTAAAGCTTGCCGGCTCTCTCAGCAATACTGATACCCTGCAAGTCTGAAAGGCGAGCCACATATTCCGAAAATACTACAGGAACATGACACCTCCGCCCCCAGTGGAATGAAGCACCACTCCTAAAATTCGTTTCATTGCAATGGGTTAAGAGTACAAATTGACAAGATGCTAATATTTATGCTCCACGCATTTACTGATATACAAATTTCTGAAAAAAAGAGTTTAGATTACAGCAACACGTTTCACCAGAACATTTCGGCTTTATAATTTCATAAGGTAGTTCTTATTAACCAATTTTAAATTTCCACGCATAGTCTTCCAATTGTTTTTTTTCCAAGTGTCCCTGTTGTCCATCATCTCAGCCACGTGAGCTGCACAGCTAGAAACACTGACCACTACTTGGTTCACTACTCTCTGAGAAGTTTCTCAAGTACCCCTTAACCTATGTGGCATCACGTGACACTGGAAACGCCTGTCCGGTGTAACAGAAGCTGTGTTTTCCTTATCCAGGTGTGTCAGTAGAATTTGACAGGGTTTCTCCAACACATCCGTGTTTTTAAGACACATTGTGTTGCCCGCTCTATCCATACAGTACTTTAAATGGGAATTTGGGTACCAGTCTGCTTTCTTTACCACAGTCACTTTTCTGGAGTCCGTGAAAGTTTGAGCTATCCCATCAGGCTTAGTCAGCAAGAGCATCTGCGAATTCCAGCTGTCCTGACCAGATTCATCTAAGCTGCCTTTCAGCCGGCATTGTACCTCTGCTTCCACTTGGACCTTTCTGTCTGGACCTAAGCAACAAGGATGTCGTTTTAAAGGAATAACTCACCCTACACCCACATCATGTGTGGCTAAGGTTGTACATTCTGGCTTATCCCTACAAACATTTTGAAATATTGTGAAAACCTTGGTTAGGACTTCACGCTGTTTTGCCTCTATGTGTAAAAGCCTATCGTTTCAGTTTCCTAACCATTCTGCTTTCGCTGATTGGATAGTTGGACTTTCAAGCTGAGAATTTCCTATGCCTAATTCTGCCTCATCCTCACTATCCTTTTCCTTCTCCACAGTCCCAATTACCTGACATACTTATACTGACTTATCCTCCTCCCTGTGGTAATATGGTTTGCACAAATTAATGTGACACAACAGGTTCTTCATCTGGCGATCAGGGGTGTCAATCAGGTAATCTATCTTACCCACTCATTTGATCACTCATACTGTCCACTGAACCGTGCTTTCACTGATTCTACCTGTGACAGTAACAGCACTAATATCTCATCCCCTGGGTTTATGGTAGGTTGAGGTTTCCCCACCATTTGACAGGTATGACATGCCCTACAAAATTGTCTCACATCCTTTGTCCGACCTGGCGAGTAATAGTGTCCGCTTAAGTGTGTTTTTGTCTTCCGAATACCCCTCTGTCCTGCAAAGCGAATATTGTGTGTGAAACTAAATAATCCTTGTCGATATTTAGGGGGTACTATTATCTGTTCAACAACTGTCCAGTCTTCGTCGGCAGGGCTATGGAGCGGTCTCCATTTCCTCCTCAAAATCCCGTTTGCCACATAAAAGCCTTCCAGAACTCCTTTCACATCAGCTTCTGACAGAGCCATCCATCTACGCTGTTTGGTAAATCTCTGGCTCAGCTGCTGTGCTGCACTGATAGATGATCTGTTAAACATTTCATTTTGAATATTTAAATCCACAAATAAGGTATCAGATGCCTGCTTATCTAGTTGTAGTGCCCTTTTAACCTCCGACAATGGATCCTGTTTAGCCAATGCTCGGGTTACTACACATGCAGGTAATAATCCTGGAACTTGCTCTTGTAATGTTTTAATTTCCTTAATTTCACATGGTTCCTCTGTACCCAAAGGAGAAAGTGATATTTTTGATGCTGCCAAATCATTTCCCAGGAGTAGATCAATTCCCTTTTCTGGTAAACTGTGGACAACACCTACAATCATTACCCCAGTTATTATGCCACACTCTAGGCGTACTTTATACAAAGGTACGTGTATAAACACCCAGCCAATTCCATTTCCTAAAACCTTAAAGTTCAAGGCGCACCCTGGTGGTAACCGCATATCTTTCCCCAGCAAGAGGGTTGGGGTGCTCCGGTATCCCTGAGTATAACGACAGACCTTCCTGCTTCACTTACAGAACATGGAGTTACTCTTCCCTTTGACAAAAGAAAATCATAACTCTAAGGTATTTTATTCTTAACCTCTACACTCTTTTTAGTTTTAGTATCTGGTTTCATATTCACAACTGTCCTTAAAGCCATAGCCTTGTCTGTTATATTGTCAGTTAGCGTATTCTCCTCTGCTCTAAACTTACGTACCCCAACAAGTCCTATGGGTTTACCTCGCAAATTCCAGCACTCTGAACGAAGATGACTCGTTTTGTTGCAATTATAACATTTTGGCTTGCGAACCTCACTTCTACCCTCAGCACATTCCTTTCTGACCTGAGGAGGTGAACTTGGGGCATTCCCAGAAGTTCCTTCTTCTCCCCGGCTAATTGCCTTCCTGTCACTCTGCACTTTCTATCCTCCGGTTTATGGGGCTGACAATCAAAATAGGTTAGCTTATTCACAGGGTCAAAATCATCAGAGATGTCTGCTGCTTGCCTAGCTTTCAAAACGTTCAGGTTATCTATATGAGTTCTCATGACTGAAGGATTGGAGTTTTTAAACTCTTCAAAGAGAATTAATTCCCGAAGGTTCTCATATGTGGTTTCTATCTTTAATGGCCGTATCCAAAGTTCAACATTCATTTGCTTCAGCCTCTCAAATTCTAAATATGTCTGTCCAGTCAATATCCATAAGTTCCTAAACTTCTGACGGTCAGCTGCAGGGACTAACTGCTACAAAGCGAGAATAGCCTTTTTCTTCCTTCTCATAATCTTTAGAAGCCTCATCAGAAAGCATGGTACAAGCTTCATGAGCTCTGCCTACCAGCCTGCCCTGCATGAGCAATGTCCAACACTCTTTCGGACATTTAATCTATTTGGCTATTTTTTCAAAAGAGAGGAAAATGCTTCAACCTCCCTTTCCTCGAGCCTAGGAAGAGCCGGTATAAAGTGAAATAACTTCTCGTTGGGGCCTGATCAAAAATCAGATTCTTCCTGACCCGAATTTTCCCAGGATTTAGGACTTTGAATTAGTTCCATCTCTTTTAATTTAAATACCATCTATTCTCTTTCATTCTCTCTCTGAAGTTCAAGTTGTCTTAATTCTTTTTCCTGCTGAAGCTTCTTTTTTTTTTCATTTCAAACTGAATCCTAGCCAATTCCACTGCCTCAGATGAAGGGTCACTGACCCGAAACGTTTACTCTGCTTCTCTTTCCACAGATGATGCCAGACCTGCTGAGTGGTTCGAGCATTTCTTGTTTTTATTCCACTGCCTCCGTCTCGTTCCTATTACCTTCATGTTTCTCATATGCCCTTTCTTCTTCCTCGTATTGCTCTTCATCTGTATTATCATCATTAGCATCTTCTTCTTCTACTAACTCCAGATGTACGGCTATTATTTCAACTATCTATGCTTTTTTGACACCTGATTTCAATTCCAATCCCAATTTTACTGCCATTTTTTTTAATTTGTTGTCCGTTAAAGTTGTCAAGTCACTCAGGGAAACATTCTGCTTTACCAAAAACTCTGCTACGATCACTAATGCCATAACAACCTGGTTCTTATAATTTCTGTGTAATTGGTGTCAGACTTAGATCCTAACAATCAAGTTTCTAATTGATAAGATCCCAGTCTGGAGAGCAATTAATCTGATGCCAAACGCAAGACCCCGATTTAAATATGCTGTCCTAGAAACGAGTAATTACTATAATTCCAAATGTGAACCTCCAAATTTGTCTGATTCTGATCCCAGATGCGAGCCACCGAATTGAATATGATTCAATTGCAAGCGAGCACCCAATTAAGTTATGATTCAAATCCAGAAACCCAATTAATATGTAACTCAAATCTTGAGTGAGCCCCCAATTAATATGTTACTGAAATCCCAGGATGAGCCCCCAATAAATATGTTATGAGCGACCGTTCTTGTCCAAGCCACCAATCGAAAGATATGGTTCTAATGTGGAGGGAGGAACACATAATTAATTCAATCCCATCGTTCCACAGATTATCTGACATATCATTTTAAAACTTTCCAAATTAAAGAACGATCCAGCCAAATTGTACCATCTATTAGTGCATGAATGAGGCTAACCAAACCAGGTGTCTTTCAATCAATAAATTAACTGTTTAGTTAGAAACTCTAAATTCTTAAACACAACGAAGATATAAATAACATTTAAAACGAAAAAAAGAGTCCTTGCAAATTTACATTTGCTTGAAGTTCTCACAAGATGTTGCTTGATGTCCTGGCAGCATGTTGCTCCAAGTCCGCACAGGAAGTTGCTCGAAGTCCTCACAGAATGCTGCCTTCCTTCTCCAACGAATTTCAACAAATAACGATTTGCAAACACTTTCAACAGAATCAATTTTACTTTACAATTTTTGAGGGATTAAAGTGTGTCACAGTCTAACTTCCCTTTCTTAAATTTAAATTACCAGCGATCTCTATGTTAGCTTGATATTTTAGAATTTCGAGAGATAATAATGAAACAGACTAAAACCCTCTTCCTTCAGTTTAAATGATTGAGAGCTCTTTTCCAGGTGTGCTCATCACAGCTGGCTGTGTCTTCTGTGTCTCTGTCAGTTTGCTCTGTTAAGACAAACTGTCTTCAACAAACAGTCAGTTCAAAGCTGAATTGTACCAAATGTATTGCACGCGATTCACTCCAGTGGCAGTTTCCATGGTATTGAAAATGTACCCGATGAATCACATTCTCCAAATGGCTGTTTCTAAGGCAATGGAAATGCCCCTTCCGATAACTCCTAAAGCTTGCCTGTTGTTAAAATAATACTGATCCCTTGAAATTCTTAAAGGTAAACTGCATATGCTGAAAAAAAACTGCAGGACTATGGCAATAAGCCACGCGCACGTGCTCACTGTCCCTGAATACACATCATAGGACATGTCACCGCAACTGAGCAGAGCCTTTCAAAAGCACTGAAAAATATAGTTGTTGTCTATTTCCAACATTTTATTTCACTTTGTACATTAATTCGTAGGATGCCGTTGCCACTGCCTAGGCAAGCATTGATTCCCCATGTTTAATTACCTCTCGACATGGTCGGTCAGTGCTCTCTTGAACCAGTTGCTGCCTTTCTGGTGAACGAGCTTCCAATGCTGATGCTATTGAGGGAGTACCAGTACGTTGCTCATTTGTGCAGACTTCCATGGTCCAAGAGTCTGTGATGATCGCTTGTGTGCATTCACATTTGAACACTGGACCAATTAAAAGAGGGAATATAAGGAAGCAATTATCAGAAATTGGAGTGATATATTTGTTCATAGGTTTTTGAATCAAACAGAGCTGATTGTTGCAGCTGGGTGGCTACAAGCTCCCTCTGGCGCTGTTGGAGAAAATAACTAATTTAGTTCACTTTTGTGCCCTTGCAGATCTTCTGTATCAGCAATGGCGGTCCAGCTGTTCTCCTTGCGCTCAGCAGCCGCCATTTGTGTGAGGGGTACGTGCAAAAAAAACAACATTCAGCACCTTAACTTGCAAACGAGATTGGATTAAAACATTGACCTTTCACAATGAAAGAAAGATAATTGAAGGTTTTAATACCATGTGACTGTCCATTTCACGAGATTGCCTCTATCCTCGTGAAGTTTTCTACTATTTCCTATCCTGTTTACTACAATGCAGATGGCACAATGTTGAAGTTATGCCCCGAAAACCCAAGTGCAAGTCATTAATATATGTCAAAACGTTCAGTGGTCCTAATACAGACCCTTATAGAATACCACAGTAACACAATGGACATAGTATGCAGTGAGTACAAGAGCAGGCAGTTTATGATGTACATTTATAAAGCTCTGGTTATGCCAAACCTGAGTATTATGTCCAGTTCTGGTCACCACACTCGAAGAAGGAGGTATGGGTCCTTGAGAGGGTGCAGAGGAGATTTACCAGAATTGTTCCAAGGATGGGGGACTTTAGCGACAAGGTAAGGTTGGAAAAGCTGCGTTTGTTTTTCTTAGAACAAAGGACACTGAGGGGTGATTCAATAGAAGTGTACAAGATTGCGTCAGGCATAGATACCACCTTCCAGTCTGAAACAACCATTCACCACCAGCCTCTGTGTTCTGTCCCTTAGCCAATGTTGTATCCACTCTGTCACTTCCCCGTTCTTTCCAGGACCATTCATTTGCTAACTAGTCAATGATGAGGCACGATTATGATCTCCCCATGAGGAAATTCGCCCCATACCTCCACATTTACACTGTCCCATCAGAATTATCAGGGCAGGCATAGCATTGGTTATGATATAGAGTAAAGCTGCTTTTATAATGTCCCATCAAACACGCACAGGGCGCATGCAGCACAGAATAAATACAGAGTAAAGTTCCGTCTACTCTGTCCCTAAAGGTCCCAGGGCAGGCACAGCACGAGATAGATAGAGTGAAGCTCTGGCTATATATGCTACCCTCTCCTCCCCTGTCTATAATTGAATCCATCTCTCATTATCTGTGTCACCCTGCCTCTCGCTCTGTTCCTCCCTCACGCCATCCAGAAAGCAAGAGGGAGAGACTGGGATTCAGAGTGTAACAGAAGAAGAAATAGAAATGAAGAGAGAAGACGGGGGTGAGACAAAGTCCAGTGTTTATAAAACATGGAAGTAGAGGAACAGCGAGGGGAAATGTGGCTAGAAAGAGTAAAAGACAGAGTAAGGGGAGATAGAGATGGAGAGACTGCCAGCAAGTGTAAATCTACAGCTCCCTTTTTCATGCTTATCACTCTTCTCCTCTGTTACTCTCTCTCCATCTATATTTCTCCCTCTCAAACCATGTTTCACACTCTATACCCTATCTCTTGTATGTCTTTATTCACATAAGTGAAGGATTACATTAAATTAAGTTTGTATTTTACATTCTCCATTTCAATCTATCCTAAAAACCTATTTCCAACATTATCTCCCTTTCTTTCTTCCACACTCTCCCCGCCTTTCTGTCTCATCTGCTGTCTCTCTGAGTCTCAGACGAAGAGAGATAGTCAGCAGGGTGGGGGGCGGGGAGAGAGTGCAGGGGTGAGAGAACAGGAGAGAGTAGGAGCGACAGAGAATGGGGATGTGAGAGTGAGTGGGGGATAGAGAGAGAGCGGGGAGTGAGAGAAAGAGAGAGCAGGTGATAGGGAGAGCAGGAGAGAGTGAGAGAGTGGGAGAGAGAGAGATAGAGGAAGGAACTGTACTCTAATGCATGGTGAACCTACTCTGGGAGTGTTTTTTTAGGACATGTTAATCTCTCATGCACAGTCCTGTACTAGGCTGTGAAGAAAGAAGAAGAGCATGTTACTAACACAGCAGGTAAAACCAATTGATTCAGTCTTGTCTGTTATTCTAAGGACCATATGCATCTCATATGATCCAATGGATCAGAAAGTGAGGTGAGAGTAACTGCCCTTAACCTCAAGGCTATATTTGACTGAGTGTGGCATCATGGAGCCTGAGTTGAGTTGAAGTCAATGGTAATCAGTGGGAAAACTCTCCACTACTGGAATCATACCGAGCACAAAGCAAGACGGTTTGGTTGTTGGGGGTCAATGATATGTTCATAAGACACGACGGGATGAAGTCAAACTGGCCACTGTTGAATATGCTGCCTTGATCTTTGGGGGAACACAAAGGTTATGTAAGTTAGAATATTAAATGTTCAATTCACTTGTGCAAGTAAGCACTTAACAGCCATCGCTATGGAATGTCCTATGTGCTGCATTCCTAAGGCAATATATGAACAGTAAATGACGAAAAGCATGGAATTACAAGAAGGCAGGACATGGATAGTAAAATGGACTCTTTAATTACAAGAAATTAGGTATGGATCAATCTTGGAATGTGGAAGCAAATGCAATGTGTGTGTGCGATAGTGTGCAGTGGGATTGGGTAGGGGCAAAGATATCAATCAAACATAGTGATTGATCATGCATGGGAGACTATAACACTGAGCCCAGTGTATGGTGCACGAGGGGAGAGTAAGGGTCAGCCCTGGATATAAGGGCCTCCCTTTCATTTATCTGGCACTGCAGTTAAGATAGTCGGACGAGCTATTGGAAGAAAATCCTTCCTGATCGACTGATCATCGATCAATGTGAACTTGGTGAGATTAAAAACATCGACCCAGAGAGTTTGTGGACATCATTTTAAGCATTGATGTTTACAGTAATACTGACTGGAATTTTACTGGAATTCCATGTAATCTAACCTACGTGCATTATTTGATCTTGTAGTGCATGTGTGATGTTTAATTTCTGAAAACCATACAAAGGAAAATCTAAGGTGCTCCATCAAACTCAAGGGTGTTGGCATTTATTTCCTTATCGGGTCGAACCTACAGTTAAGTAGGACGAGACTTGTGAATAATAGTTTTTAAGTTGTTCCGACAGTACTAGTGTAAATCAGTTTGAAGCATTCCATCATGTAATATACTTTGCTCTCTACGTTGCATGAATGCAGTTATAAAATAGCCACAATTGTTGCTCGTTATACCGGGCCAGACAGGTGAAGTGTTTATTTTCTTTGTGATTTAACTAGACCCCTAATGATAACCAACATGGCTGGAGAGAGTGATAGAGAGAGAGGGACAGGGGCAGCGTACCCGAGAGATAGAAACAGAGAGAGACCAGAGAGATAGTGAGGGATAGAGACAGAAGCAGAGATATGAACTGCCAGGAGATGCTGATGCATTTAAGACGCAGGAGGACAGAGATACAGGCTGTGTGGGGACCCTAGGGTAACGTTATGGCATCAGTGACAGAGACACACACTCTTCCTGTTAACATATAAAATTGAGGGAGCTGCCTCTAAATATCGAACGCAGAGCGATACCCCTATACCTATCAAATGGTGGGAGCTCTCCCTCTGTCTATAAAATAGAAGGAGCTCTCCCTATATGTATAAAATGATGGGAACTCACCCTTTACGTAAAAGTACAGGATAGCCGACAGACATATCATCCATTTTAAACCACGTTTGAACATTTTTGTATGTACCAGAGACAGGGCGAGTGCAATATAAACAGAAGCATGGTCAAGTCAATTCTTAACTTGCGCATTGATAACTGAGACTAGTGCAAAAGGTATAGAGGATGCACAGGTATCAAGTACAAAGTCAGGAAGTGACTTTACAAAATAATAGTTTGTTTTCGGCTGGAGTACTGTGTCCAATTCTGGACACCACACCTTCGGAAGGGCATGGAGGCTTTGGTGAATGTACAGAAGAGATTTAGTAGAATGGTCCCAGGCTTAAGATTATCAGTTACGGTGATAGACTGGAGAATGTGGGCTTGATCTCCTTAGAGCAGCGAAGCTTAAAGAGTGATTTAATAGAGGCGTGTAACTATTTCCAATGGCTTAAGGATCGGTAACCAGAGAGCATCGACTGAAGTCCATTGGAAAAATAAAAAAAAGAGGCGACGTGAGAGAAAACCTTTTCTTTTTTAACAATGCATGCCTTGGATTTGAAATGCACTGTCTGATAGGGCAGTGG
Source organism: Heterodontus francisci (assembly GCF_036365525.1). Taxonomy (NCBI): domain Eukaryota; kingdom Metazoa; phylum Chordata; class Chondrichthyes; order Heterodontiformes; family Heterodontidae; genus Heterodontus; species Heterodontus francisci. The sequence goes on along the minus strand of NW_027141982.1, from coordinate 490,354 downwards.
ATATTGATTGAAAGCATTCAACAGGAGAATTGGATAAATAACTGAAACAGAAAAAAAAATGAAGTGTTGGGAGAAAGTGCGATGAACTGGGCTGATCATCAAAGGAACCAGCACAGATTCAATGGGTCAATTCGCCTCTTACTGTGTTATACTCATCTATGATTCTTTGGTCCTCTTCTGAGAGAGAGAAAGAGATGGGTTGAGGGAGAGAGAGGGAAAGAGAAGGAGAGAGGAAGAAAGAGAGAAAAAGAGAGAGAGATGGGCTGAGGGAGAGAGAGAGGGAGAGGGTGAGGAGGAGAGCGAGAGAGACAAAGGATGGGGGGATGAATGGCCACCTCCTCTCTTCTTAAGGACTTTATTAATATTACATTCTGAAATATCAAGGACGTGATGATCATTGTGAGCAAATAAAATTGAATTAATTGGCATTAGGTTATCCTTTAAAATTACTGATTCTGTTTCACAATATTACATGCGTGAATTTGGGATTGATAAATAGTTTATTGATTACTAACATCAATAAATATTGAAAGATTAAACGACATATTGTTTTCATATTTCTTCAAACTCCTACTGACCCACTTGAACGTCGACACCTAAGGAGCAGTTCAGTCGGTGCATGGTCCCTTTAAGAGATTGTGACTGACAGTCGCCCTGCTCCCCAACCACTCAGGGTCACAGCGCTGTGCCAGGGGTCACAGAATGCATGGACGCTGGAAATTACCCATGAACCCCTGACCTCACCCATTTTAAACCAATTTTTTATAACAGAGACAGGACCATGTGAAATATAAAGAGAACCATAGAACCATAGAAAGGTTATGGCACTGAAGGGGGCCCTTAACAACGTCATATCCGTGCCAGCCGAAAAAAATACTAGTTGTCCAATCTAATCCCACCTTCCAACACCTGATCCATAGCCTTGCAGGTTACAGCACTTCAGATGCATGTCCAGGTACCTTTTAAAAGAATTGAGGATTTCTGCTGCCACAACCATTCCTGGCAGTGAATTCCAGACACCACCACCCTCTGGGTGAAAACCGTTTCCCTCATGTCCCCTGTAAATCCTTCTATGAATCACCGTAAATCTGTGCAGCCCTGGTTATTGACTTCTCTGATAGGGGAAACAGGTGCTTCCTGTCTACTCTATCTTGGCCCCTCATAAATTTGTACACAACAATAATGTTACCACTCAGCCTCCCCTGTTGTAGCCTATCTAATCTTTCCACACAGGTGCAACATTCGAGCCCTGGCAACAGTCTTGTAATTCTCCTCTGTATTCTCTCCACGGGAATTATGTCCTTTCTGCATTGTGCTGACCAGATTTGTACACAATACTCCAACTGTGGCCTAACCAGCATTTTATACAGTTCCAGCATTACATCCCTGCTTTTCAATTCTATAACTTGCAGAATAAAGGAAAGCATTCCATATGCCTTCTTCACCACTCTATCACCCTGCCCTGCCACCTGTGGACATAAACTCCAATGTATTTCAGTTCTTCTACCCCTCTCAATATCATTCCATTTATTGTGTATTCCCTCTCTCTATTTATCCTCCCCAAGCGCATTACCTGGAGTGAATTCCGTTTGCCACTTCTCCACCTGCTCAACCAAATAATTGATATATTTCTGAGGTCGACGGCCACCCTCTTCCCTATGAGAGAAACGGGCATTTTTGGTGTCCTAAGCAAATTTCTCATTCATGCCTCCCATATTTAACTCCAAATCATTAATATATACCACAGACAGCAAGGGATCCTAAACGGAGCCTTGTGCAACAACACTGGAAGCTGCTTTCCATTCACAACACATCCGTCAACTATTAACCTATGTTTCCTGTCCAGAGCCAATTCAGGATCCAATTTGCCACATTCCCCTGTATCCCATGGGCCTTCAACAGAGACGGGGTCTATTGCAATCCGAACGAGTGCATTAATAACTGAAACTAGTGTAAAAGTGATTGAGGATGCAGAATTCCTAAATGCATTCAGGCAACTTTTTTAGACCAATACATAGCAAGCCCAACAAGTTCCACAGTTCAGTTCTACACATAGTTTTCGGGAATGTAGCTGGGCCGGGAAAGGCAATTTAGAAAAAGTGGACTGGAAATCGATATTTGAAGGTAAATCAGTGTCAGAGCAGTGAGAGCAAATCATTCATCTTGGAGCATTTATCATTCCGGATTTTTTCAGAGAAAGTCAAATTCGCAAGAGCCCAATGTGGAATTAAAACTTCTGCCTTTTCAATCATTCACTCAAGGCGTCAGATTAAAAACTGCAAAAGATGCTCACCTTCCTACAGTTGGCTGACTGTCTTCGGCTTTTGTATGTTCTCCCCAATCTTGTTCTTTCATGTGTCTGATGTCAGTCAGAACGTCATGCTTTTCACTCCTTTGGACCCCACTAGGAAGACCAAGAGGGGGCTTTTGACGCTTGGGCTACTCACAACCTCCATACATACGCCGAGGCATGCACCATGGACAGGTCACTCCATAGTCACCTCACAGCGACCAAAATAAGACGGAAGACAGCAGTTACGCATTTAAGTCCAGCTCACTTAGCATAGAGATTGGGCGCCAAGTGCTGCCTTTGTCATTGGGAGAGGTCATCGCATCTCACTGGACAGCTACCGCACGCCTTAAACCGGGTAACCCACGGTGCGTAACGTTCTGTCCCACCAAACTGCACCTGCCTCGATGGGTGCTTGGAGTTCAGGGCGTTTGCCCGACAAGTGAACTGTAACACTGCACCAAACAGCACGACAGAAAAAAGGAAAGAAGGTACCAGCCCTTCGTTTTGAAAGCTGGAACGTCGCAACTATGTATCCTGGGCTGTCGGAAGACCTTACTCAAATGAGAGAATCTCGGAAGAACGCCATCTTTAACAACGGGCTCAGTAGACACAATGTGGACATTGCAGAACTTCAGGAGACACGCCCGCCCGGAGGGGATCTCTAAGAGAGCAAGACTACACCTTCGACTGGCAGGGTAGGGATCCTGAAGAAGCAAGACAGCATGGAGTGTGCTTCGTCAACAGAAACTCTTTGCTAAGAATGATAGAGCCACATTCAAATGGCTCAGAACGCATACTGTCCATCTGACTGCTCAGCACCTCTGGTCCATTGCACCTACTCAGCATCTAGGCCTAAACACTCTGCTCCCCATCTGAAGTTAAAGAGCAGTTCGACGAGGAACTCCATAATATCATTAGCAGCATTCCCAATGCCGAACATTTGTTCCTGCTGGGGAAGTTTGACGCCAGAGTTGGTCCGACCATGACTGATGGCCCTCCTGCCTTGGGCGCTAAGGCATTGGAAGGATGAGTGAGAATGAAAAGAGACAACTGGAGTTGTGTACTTATCACAATCTCTGCATCCCCAACTCGTTCTTTCATATTAAACCTTGTCACAGGTTTCATGGAGGCACCCAAGATCACGTCGTTGGCACCAGCTGGACCTCTTCTCACAAGGCGAGCCTCTATATACTGTGTCAAAATCACACGCAGCTTCCAAAGTGCGGACTGCGACACCCTGTTGTGCAGTAAAGTTCGACTCAAACCAAAGGAGCTATATCACTCCGAAAATGAGGGCTGCCCGTGCATCAACACTATCACAATTTCTTATCCACAGATGTTAAATAAGTTTCTAAATTCACTTGAAACAACCCTTCAAAACACTCCTCAAGGAGATGTCGAGAACAAGTGAGCCCACATCACCGACACCATTTATGACTCAGCAATGGACGACCTTTGGAAAATGCAAGAAGAAGACAGCAGAATGGTTTCAATCTCACTTTGAAGAGATGGAACCTGTCATAGCCGCTACGTGCATTGCAATGTTTAACCACAAGAAAACCCCCAGCGAGTTAACACCCGTAGCACTTAAAGTAGCCAGAGGTGCTGCACAAAGAACAGCCAGGCGCTGTGCAAATGACCACTGGCAACACCTATGCAGTCGTATTCAGCTGGCCTCAGACACCATAAACATTGGAGGAATGTATTATGACATTAAGAGAGCTTTTGGGCCAACCATCAAGAAGATCGCCCCCCTTAAGTATAAATCAGGGGACACAATCACTGACCAACGCCAGCAAATGGACCGCTGGGTGGAGCACTACTGGAACTGTACTCCAGGTAAAATGTTGTCACTGATACCGCCCTCAATGCAGGCCAGTCTCTGCCAGTCATGGATCAGCTGGACGAACAGCCAACAAAATCGGAACTCAGTGATGCCATTGATTCTTTAGCCAGGGAAAATAGCCCCTGGAAAGGACGGCATTACCCCAGAAATAATCAAGAGTGCCAAGCCTGCTAAACTCTCAGCACGGTAAGAACTGCTTTGTCTGTGCTGGAATGAGGGAGCAGTACGACAGGACATGCGCGATTCCAATATCATCTCCCTTTAGAAGAACAAGGGTGGTCACGGTGACTGCAACAACTACCGTGGAATCTCCCTGCACAGCATAGTGTGGAAAGCCTTCGCTCAAGTCGTTTTAAACAGCCTCCAGAATCTGGCTGAGCGTGTCCAGCCTGAGGCACAGTCTGCTTTTCGAGCAGAGAGATCTACCATTGACATGCTGTTCTGCCTTCGGCAGCGACAGGAGAAATGCTGCGAACAACAGATGCCCCTCTAAGTTGCTTTCATAGATCTCACCAAAGCCTTTGACCTCGTCAGCAGACGTGGTCTTTTTAGACTACTGGAAAAGATCGAATGTCCAGCAAAGCTAATACGTATCATCACCTCATTTCATCACAATATGAAAGGCACAATTCAGCGTAGCGATTCCTCATCAGACCCCTTTACTATCCTAAGTGGCGTGAAATAGGGCTGTGTTCTCACATCTACACTGTTTGGGATCTTCTTTTCACTGCAAATCTCACATTCATTCAAGTCTTCAGAAGAAGGAATTTTCCTCCAAACAAGATCAGATGGCAAGTTGTTCAACCTTGTCTGTCTTAATGTGAAGACCAAAGCACGGAAGGTCCTCATCAGAGATCTCCTCTTTGCTGACGATGCTGCATTAACATCACACAGTGAAGAATGTCTGAAGAGACTCATCGCCAGGCTGCCTGCAGCAAATTTGGTCTGACCATCAGCCTCAAGAAAACGAACATCATAGGAAAGTAAGTCAGAAATGCTCCATTCATCAATATCGGCGACAACGCTCTGGAAGTGGTTCAAGAGTTCACCTACCTAGGCTCAACCATCACCAGTAACCTGTCTCTCGATGCAGCAATCGACAAGCGCATGGAAAAGGCGTCCGCTGCTATGTCCAGACTGGAAAAAAGGTGTGGGAAGATGGCGCACTGACACGGAACACAAAAGTCAGAGTGTATCAGGCCTGTGTCCCCAGTACCATTTTTATGGCGCGAGGTCTGGACAGCATATGTCAGTCAAGAGTGATGTCTCAACTGCCTTTCAGTGCAGCAGCTTTTTCGGGAGCAGCGTGTGAGCGAGTGAGCAGCTGGGAAAGTCCGTTTGAAAGTAAATTTAATTTCCTTTTGTTTTTCGGCGGAGGCCAGGGGGCTGCTGGGTAAGTAAAACACTATATATTTGGGCGGTTTAAAATAACTTTCCTTTCAGTGCAGCAGCTTTTTCGGGAGCAGCGTGTGAGCGAGTGAGCAGCTGGGAAAGTCCGTTTGAAAGTAAATTTAATTTCCTTTTGTTTTTCGGCGGAGGCCAGGGGGCTGCTGGGTAAGTAAAACACTATATATTTGGGCGGTTTAAAATAACTTTCCTTTCAGTGCAGCAGCTTTTTCGGGAGCAGCGTGTGAGCGAGTGAGCAGCTGGCAAAGTCCGTTTGAAAGTAAATTTAATTTCCTTTTGTTTTTCGGCGGAGGCCAGGGGGCTGCTGGGTAAGTAAAACACTATATATTTGGGCGGTTACTGAACCCGAGACACCACACTTGTAGTGTCTCCCACCCGCCCTCCTCCTCTAACCAAAAAAAAGGACTCGGTGGGGTGTTTATAAGGTAAGGCTTTTTCGATTTCTCTGGTTTTATTGTGATTGGTAAAAACTTTTCGTTCCTTTTTCATTTAACTAAGTTTAAACTTAAGATTAAAAATGGCAGGAGATCTCAGACCCGTATCATGTTCCTCTTGCTCAATGTGGGAGCTCAGGGACATGGCTGATGTGCCTGACTCCTTCACGTGCAGGAAGTGTGTCCAGCTGCAGCTCTTGTTAGACCGCATGACGGCTCTCGAGCTGCGGATGGACTCACTTTGGAGCATGCGCGATGCTGAGGAGGTCGTGGATTGCACGTTTAGTGAATTGGTCACACCGCAGATTAGGATTGCTGAGGGAGAAAGGGAATGGGTGACCAAAAGGCAGAGAAAGAGCAGGAAGGCAGCGCAGGAGTCCCCTGCGGTCATCTCCCTCCAAAACAAGTATACCGTTTTGGATACTGTTGAGGGAGATGGCTCACCAGGGGAAGGCAGCAGTAGCCAGGTCCATGGCACCGTGGCTGGCTCTGCTGTTCCGAAGGGCGGGAAAAAGAGTGGAAGGGCTATAGTCGTAGGGGATTCGATTGTAAGGGGAGTAGATAGGCGGTTCTGTGGTCGAAAACGAGGCTCCCGAATGGTATGTTGCCTCCCAGGTGCACGGGTCAGGGACGTCTCAGATCGGCTGCAGAACATTCTAAAGGGGGAGGGTGAACAGCCAGTTGTCATTGTGCACATAGGCACTAATGATATAGGTAAAAAACGGGATGAGGTCCTACATGCAGAGTTTAGGGAGTTAGGAGCCAAGTTAAAAAGTAGGACCTCAAAGGTAGTAATCTCAGGATTACTACCAGTGCCACGTGATAGTCAGAGTAAAAATGAAAGAATAGTCAGGATGAATGCGTGGCTTGAGAGATGGTGCAGGAAGGAGGGGTTCAGATTTTTGGGACATTGGGACCGGTTCTGGGGGAGGTGGGACTATTACAAATTGGACGGTCTACACCTGGGCCGGACTGGAACCAATGTCCTTGGTGGTGCTTTTGCTAACGCTGTTGGGGAGGGTTTAAACTAATGTGGCAGGGGGATGGGAACCAATTGAGGTCAGTTGACAGTAAGGAGGTAGTAACAAAAGCCTGTAAGGAACTAGATAATGAAGTCAGTGTGACTAAGGGGAAGAGCAGGCAGGGAGCAGATGATGAATATAAAGGGACTGGTGGTCTGAGGTGCATTTGCTTTAATGCAAGAAGTGTAGTAGGTAAGGCAGATGAACTTAGGGCTGGGATTAGTACCTGGGAGTATGATGTTATTGCTATTACTGAGACTTGGTTGAGGGAAGGGCATGATTGGCAACTAAATATCCCAGGATATCGATGCTTCAGGCGGGATAGAGAGGGAGGTAAAAGGGGTGGAGGAGTTGCATTACTGGTCAAAGAGGATATCACAGCTGTGCTGAAGGAGGGCACTATGGAGGACTCGAGCAGTGAGGCAATATGGACAGAACTCAGAAATAGGAAGGGTGCGGTAACAATGTTGGGGCTGTACTACAGGCCTCCCAACAGCGAGCGTGAGATAGAGGTACAAATATGTAAACAGATTATGGAAAGATGTAGGAGCAACAGGGTGGTGGTGATAGGAGATTTTAATTTTCCCAACATTGACTGGGATTCGCTTAGTGTTCGAGGTCCAGATGGAGCAGAATTTGTAAGGAGCATCCAGGAGGGTTTTCTAGAGCAGTATGTAAATAGTCCAACTCGGGAAGGGGCCATACTGGACCTGGTGTTGGGGAATGAGCCCGGCCAGGTTGTTGAAGTTTCAGTAGGGGACTACTTTGGGAATAGTGATCACAATTCCGTAAGCTTTAAAATACTCATGGACAAAGACGAGAGTGGTCCAAAAGGGAGAGTGCTAAATTGGGGGAAGGCCAACTACACCAAAATTCGGCAGGAGCTGGGAAATGTAGATTGGGAGCAGCTGTTTGAAGGTAAATCCACATGTGATATGTGGGAGGCTTTTAAAGAGAGGTTGATTAGCGTGCAGGAGAGACATGTTCCTGTGAAAATGAGGGATAGAAATGGCAAGATTAGGGAACCATGGATGACAGGTGAAATTGTGAGACTAGCTAAGACGAAAAAGGAAACATACATAAGGTCTAGGCGGCTGATGAAAGACGAAGCTTTGAAAGAATATCGGGAATGTTGGACCAATCTGAAACGAGGAATTAAAAGGGCTAAAAGGGGTCAGGAAATATCTTTAGCAAACAGGGTTAAGGAAAATCCCAAAGCCTTTTATTCATATATAAGGAGAAAGAGGGTAACTAGAGAAAGGATTGGCCCACTAAAGGACAAAGGAGGAATGTTATGCTTGGACTCAGAGAAAATGGGTGAGATTCTAAACGAGTACTTTGCATCGGTATTCACCGAGGAGAGGGACATGACGGATGTTGAGGTTAGGAACAGATGTTTGATTACTCTAGGTCAAGTCGGCATAAGGAGGGAGGAAGTGTTGGGTATTCTAAAGGGCATTAAGGTGGACAAGTCCCCAGGTCCGGATGGGATCTATCCCAGGTTACTGAGGGAAGCGAGAGAGGAAATAGCTGGGGCCTTAACAGATATCTTTGCAGCATCCTTAAACACGGGTGAGGTCCCGGAGGACTGGAGAATTGCTAATGTTGTCCCCTTGTTTAAGAAGGGTAGCAGGGATAATCCAGGTAATTATAGACCGGTGAGCCTGACGTCAGTGGTAGGGAAGCTGCTGGAGAAGATACTGAGGGATAGGATCTATTCCCATTTGGAAGAAAATGGGCTCATCAGTGATAGGCAACATGGTTTTGTGCAGGGAAGGTCATGTCTTACCAACTTAATAGAATTCTTTGAGGAAGTGACAACGTTGATTGATGAGGGAAGGGCTGTCGATGTCATATACATGGACTTCAGTAAGGCGTTTGATAAGGTTCCCCATGGCAGGCTGATGGAGAAAGTGAAGGCGCTTGGGGTCCAAGGTGTACTAGCTAGATGGATAAAGAACTGGCTGGGCAACAGGAGACAGAGAGTAGCAGTAGAAGGGAGTTTCTCAAAATGGAGACGTGTGACCAGTGGTGTTCCACAGGGATCCGTGCTGGGACCACTGTTGTTTGTGATATACATTAATGATTTGGAGGAAAGTATAGGTGGACTGATTAGCAAATTTGCAGACGACACTAAGATTGGTGGAGTAGCAGATAGTGAAGGGGACTGTCAGAGAATACAGCAGAATATAGATAGATTGGAGAGTTGGGCAGAGAAATGGCAGATGGAGTTCAATCAGGGCAAATGCGAGGTGATGCATTTTGGAAGATCCAATTCAAGAGTGAACTATACAGTAAATGGAAAAGTCCTGGGGAAAATTGATGTCCAGAGAGATTTGGGTGTTCAGGTCCACTGTTCGCTGAAGGTGGCAACGCAGGTAAATAGAGTGGTCAAGAAGGCATACGGCATGCTTTCCTTCATCGGACGGGGCATTGAGTACAAGAGTTGGCAGGTCATGTTACAGTTGTATAGGACTTTGGTTCGGCCACATTTGGAATACTGCGTACAGTTCTGGTCGCCACATTATCAAAAGGATGTGGATGCTTTGGAGAGGGTGCAGAGGAGGTTCACCAGGATGTTGCCTGGTATGGAGGGCGCTAGCTATGAAGAGAGGTTGAGCAGATTAGGATTATTTTCATTAGAAAGACGGAGGTTGAGGGGGGACCTGATTGAGGTGTACAAAATCATGAGAGGTATAGACAGGGTGGATAGCAAGAGGCTTTTTCCCAGAGTGGGGGTTTCAATTTCTAGAGGACACGAGTTCAAAGTGAAAGGGGAAAAGTTTAGGGGGGATATGCGTGGAAAGTTCTTTACGCAGAGGGTGGTGGGCACCTGGAACGCATTGCCAGCGGAGGTGGTAGATGCGGGCACGATGGAGTCTTTTAAGATGTGTCTAGACAGATACATGAATGGGCAGGAAGAAAAGAGATACAGAACCTTAGAAAATAGGCGACATGTTTAGAGAGAGGATCTGGATCGGCGCAGGCTTGGAGGGCTGAAGGGCCTGTTCCTGTGCTGTAATTATCTTTGTTCTTTGTTTTATCTTTGATTCCATCTTCATTGCCTCTGGACATTCCTTGGCATCAGGTGGCAGGACCGTATCTTCAGTGGAGAAGTCCTCGAGGCGGCCAACATCCCCAGCATATACACCCTACTGAACCAGCGGCGCTTGAGATGGCTTGGCCATGTGAGCCGCATGGATGATGGCAGGATCCCCAAGGATGCATTATCCGGCGAGCTTGTCAATGGTATCAGACCCAGCAGCCGTCCATGTCTCCGCTTTAAATACATCTTCAAACGCGACATGAAGTTCTGTGACATTGACCACAATTTGTAGGTGTCAGTTGCCAGTGATCGCCAGAGCTGGTGGACAGCCATAAAGGTGTGGCTAAAGAGTGGCGAGTCGAAGAAACTTAGCAGTCGGCAGGAAAAAGACAGAAGCCCAAGGAGAGAGCCAACTGTGTAACCGCCCCGACAACCACTTTTATCTGTAGCGCCTGTGGAAGAGTCTGTCACTCCAGAAGTGGCCTTGATAGCCACTCAAGGCGCCGCTTCACAATGCACCGAACACCTCCAGGCACTTACCCATTGTCTCTCGAGAAAAGAGGCCAAAGAACAAGAAAGAAGATAAGCAGCGTGGAATGATATCAGGACTCTCAGGGTTAAGCTAAGAGGGATAACCACAAACAAGGGGACACCGGTTTTAAATGAGATCTGGGACAGTCCGCTGTCAGCTCACAAAATCATAATGTTCCAGCACAGAGAGAACCCAGTCACCCATCGTCCCCGTGTGGGCTCGATTATGTTCTCCCTGGTGTCCCGGCCAATATTTATCAGACAACCAACATCACTAAAACGAGGTTCTGCTCGTTATCACATTGCTGTTTGTGACAGGTTGCTGTGCACAATTGGATGTATCACTGTACATCTCTACAGAGTCTGAGGATCAACCGTTCACAACTATTCTCTTTTTTCTGTATCTTGCCCAATGTTAAATACAGAGTAAAGCTCCATCTGCACTGTCCCCATCAAATACTCCCAGGACAGGTACAACACGGGATTGACTGTAGTGTTTCGAGCACATCCTGTTAGCAATTAGGCGAACCAGCTGCACCTGAGCAGGCTGTGGGAGCTGGAACTGGAGAGGGTCGACTGGAGAGAGCAGAGTGCAGAGATCTGCAATTTACAGCTTCAGTTATAGAAGTATTAATATTTTATAAGAACAGAGAAGAGCTACAAGTCATGTTGGAGAGGTGGATGTTGGGGCACCAGGGAACTCTTTCTGTTTGGACTGTTGGGGGAGGGAGGAGGCGTTGCAAGATACAGGGGTGGGGCTGCCAACTTCTATAGGGAGCCCTTGTACATCCTGTTGTGTTTTTCTTTCATCCTGCACAAAAGGTCATCCCTCCCCACCCAACTGAGTGGCTTGGGATGGCAGGAGTTGCCCGGCTGAAGAAAGTCCTTATGCAACAGCAGTTAAAGGAGATAACCGGGCGGCTCCAGCCGAACCGGGCGATGAACCCTCCACTGACTGGAAGACTAGACTGTAGGCTCTACAGTTTGGTACTCCAACTGCCGATCGTACAGCAACTTCATCGCCGCCCATCTCTTCCTTCCAACACACAGCCACTCTTCTCTCCTTTTCCTTTTCCTTTGCTTCCCTACTCTCCTCTCCTCGCTTCACTCCGTCATATTGCTTAAATTTTTTTCAAATAAACTTTTGTTTGCTTTGTTTCTTAGGGGTGGGTATGGCTCTTAGACCACATGGCAAGCCCTTCTTCACCGGTGGCCGATCCCCCCGCACACATGCTGCCGCAACTGCTGCAGCTGCTCCTGCCGCCCCGTCACCTTCTGAACTAATAACATCTAAACATTGGGCCAAGAACTACACCACTCCGCAAATGCAGACAGAGCATGTGTAAAAGCAATGGTTGAGATTGTCGGTCCCTCGGCCATTGTTTCTGGCTCTAAAATCTTTGGGAAGGCTGTGTATTTCCGAAAGTCCCAGCAGCGGTGACCCTGGTCCTGAGAAAGGACCTCATCGTGGGCCTGACCTTTCTGCCAGAGAAACCGCTGGAGACCACTGTGCAGTGGGTCACCTTGTCAAATATAACGCCTTTCATTCCTGTTGAGCTCCTCCTTCACCACCTGAATCATCAGGGATGGATAAAGACATGGCTCACCCCAGTTGCACTCGGTCTTCGACAGTACAGACTCAGGCAGGGATACTCCTGCTGCCACCAGCTCTTTATGCAGCTGGCGCGGGAGGAGATAAAACAGGACCAGTTTCGTGCTGAGTTCCAGGGGGCGGCTTATTGCCATGGACGGGGTGTGGTGCCACGTCTGCAAGGGGGTGGGGCATGTTCAGAGCAGCTGCCATAACCTCCGTGCCCCAACTTCACCTAAGCGGCCCAGGGTGGAGCCAATGCACCTGTCCCTACTCCTCAAACACTTGCAACAACCTCCACACAGGCAGATCCGGAGGCATTGGTTTTCAAGGCCTCCGGTGGAGAGGGAGAGATCCATCAGGTGGAAGGAAAGAGCGACACCAATCAGATCACCTGAAGCCGTGTCCCCTTGGTACAGAAAAAGGTCCTGAGCCTGAGCCCTGCCCTATGGCTGATCCAGCGGGGCCCACCTGCCCCGCAGATAAGCCCAGGCCCAAGTAATATGGGCAGGGGTGCACGGAGGGAGAGGTAGAGGACTCAACTGTGATGGAGGTCTTGTTAGCCTCCACGACCCTCCCACAATAGGAGAAGGAGACGTCTCTCTATGAGGAGCACTATGAGTTGCAGACCCATCATATGGCTGCCCCCGCCACCAGCCTGTTGATGGCTCAAAGGCCTGGACTGGAACCTTCTGCTCCTCGGGATGGAGGGGGAGGAGATGCCCCTGTGGCTTTGGGAACTCCCGGGGAGGGGGATCCTGTGGACCCCACGGGAGAAATCATTCCTTTGGTCGAAGGGTCGGGTGTTCTAGGGGTGGTGATACCTGTGAGGGCCCGCTCTCCCAACAGCCTGACGCTGCCACAAAGGATGCACCTGGCCCAAAGGTCAATTTGTGTAAATGCCTCTCTACTGGGCGTCTGGGCGCTGGCGGGCGGGATAAGGCCTCTTCTTCCGCCTCCGATCACGGCTCCAGCTAGATTTCCAGAGGGCAACTACCGTCTGCCCTGGGCCATTCACTGTCCTTGGGACGGAAGCTGAGGGGTGCCCTGAACTGCTGGTGCCTAGAGCTTGCAGTTATATTCAAAAACCCAGAGAGGACTCCTCCGCCATCGATCTTGGGGCTGAGATTATGACAGAGGCGGGACCAGCTAATGTGACACAGTGTCCGGTGGGCATGTCGGCCGCTGGCAGTGACGAGATGGTACTGGGTGGGGACTCAATGTGGGGCATGGAAGACGATCTTGAATCCATCACCAGTGAGGCAGTGGAATCCCTTCTGCCTCCCACCGAGTCTCCTCTCATCCCCATGACAGAATTATGGGATTTACTGGCGGCATGCAACGGTGGCCACAATAATGTTCAGCTGGCTGTCAGCCACTGGTCAATTCTGGTGCTGATAATCCAGCCCATTATTAAGGATGAAATAGCACGACATTTAGAAAAGCTTAACGCAATCAAACAGAGTCAACATGGTTTTGTGAAAAGGAAATTATAATTGACAAATTTGTTAGAGTCCTTTGAGGACGTAACAAACAGCGTTTCTAAAGGGGAACTGGTAGATGAGGTGTATTTAGATTTCCAGAAAGCATTCGATACAGTGCCATATTAAAGATCATTGTAAAAAAATAGGAGCTCATGGTAATGTATTCGCATGGATTGAATAATGGTTAATTCACGGAAGACAGAGAGTCGGGGTTAATGGGTCTTTTTCAGGTTGGTAAGTCGCAACCAGTGGGGTGCACAAGGATCAGTCCTCGTGCCTCAATTATTTACGATCTTTAAGAATGACTTGGAAGAGGGGCAGAGGGCAATACATCCAAATTCGCTGACGATACAAAAATAGGTGTGAGGGCATGTTGTGCTGAGGAGATAAGGAATCTGCATGCTTATATAGATAGGTTGAGTGGGTGGGCAACAGCTTGCTCGATGGTGTTTAATGTAGATAAGTGTGAGGTCATGCACTTTGGGATGAAGAATCAAAAGACAGGCTATTGCATAAATAGAGAGATACTTCAAAAAATGCAACGCAGAGAAATCTGGGTGTTCTTGTGCATGAAACAGAAAAGGGTAACATGTAGGTACAGCAAATAATTAAGAAGGCAAATGTAATGTTGGCCGTTATGGCACGGGTTTTGCAGTTTAAAAATAGGGAAGTCTTGTTACAACTGTACAGGGTGTTGGTGAGGATGCATCTGGAACATTGCGTACAGTTTTGGTCCCCGAATTTGACAAAGGATACATTGACATTTGAGGCAACTCAAAAGCAACTGACTAGGCTGGCTCTTGGTATTAGGGGTGACTTATCAAGAGTGGCTCAACAGGTTAGATTTTTATTCATTACAGTTTATAAGAATAGGGGAGATCTTATCGAAACGCAGAAGATTCTGAAGGGGCTTGACAGGGTGTATGTTGAGAAGATGTTTACACTAGTGGGGGAATCTCAAACTAGGGGACGTAGTTACAGAATAAGGGGACAATCATTTAAAACTGAGATGCAAAGGATTTTTGTTTTCTCTCAGATGGTCGTGAATGTCTGGAATTCTTGACACCAGAGATATTTGGAGACAAGAACACTGAAAGCATTTAAGGAGGAGGCATTCAAGGAGATTTATGAAAGATCGGGTTGTTGACGGCTATGAGAAGCTGACACGAAAGAGGAGTTTACGTCTGGGGCAGATCAGCCATGATGGGGCAGGCTTGAGGGCCGAATTAGCTACTCCTGCTCCTATGTCTTATGTTCTTATGTGGTTTTGAGACAGAGATATAAAGAAGAGGGAGATGCAGAAAGAGGGAGAGACAGAAGCACTGAGAGAGAGAGACAGGGCGAGAGGAAAAGGGGGGGAGGGACAAAGAGAGAGGGAGAGACTGAGGGAGACAGCAAAAGAAGGACAGACACAGACAGAGAGAGATGGAGAGATAGTGAAAGAGAGAGATGGATGGGGACAGACAGGGACAAGGGGGAACGGAGTGATCGCCAGTAAGGGAGGTAGAGATAAGGAGAGAGAGAGATAGGAAGTGAGAGCAAGGGTAAGACAGAGAGATTGAGAGATAGAGATATTGAGAGAGAGAGAGATTTTTCGAGCGTGAGTTTGAGGGAAAGAGAAACTGAGAGAGATTTTGAGAGAGATATAATGAGAGAGATTTTGAGAGAGAGAGAGAGATTTAGAGACAGTAAGAGAGATAGGGAGGAAGCGTTAAATGAATATTTTTCGTCAGTATTTACAGTAGTGAAACAAAATGTTGTCGAGGAGAATACTGAGATTCAGACTACGAGGCTAGATGGGATTGAGATACACAAGGAGGAGATGTTAGCAATTTTGGAAACTGTGAAAATTGATACGTCCCCTGGGCCAGATGGGATTTACCCTAGGATTCTCTGGGAAGCCAGGGAGGAGATTGCAGAGCCTTTGTCCTTGATCTTTATGTCGTCATTGTCGACAGGAATAGTGCCGGAAGACTGGAGGATAGCAAATGTTGTCCCCTTGTTCAAGAAGTGGGGTAGAGACAGCCCTGGTAATTATAGACCTGTGAGCCTTACTTCGGTTGTGGGTAAAATGTTGGAAAAGATTATAAGAGACAGGATTTATAATCATCTTGAAAAGAATAAGTTCATTAGCGATAGTCAGCACGGTTTTGAGAAGGGTAGGTTGTGCCTCACAAACCTTAATGAGTTTTTGGAGAAGGTGACCAAACAGGTGGATGAGGGGAAAGCCGTGGATGTGGTGTATATGTATTTCAGTAAGGCGTTTGATAAGGTTCCCCACGGTAGGCTATTGCAGAAAATACGGAAGTATGGTGTTGAAGGTGATTTAGAGCTTTGGATCAGAAATTGGCTAGCTGAAAGAAGACAGAGGGTGGTGGTTGATGGCAAATGTTCATCCTGGCGTTTAGTTACTAGTGGTGTACCGCAAGGATCTGTTTTGG
This sequence comes from Heterodontus francisci, assembly GCF_036365525.1. Taxonomy (NCBI): domain Eukaryota; kingdom Metazoa; phylum Chordata; class Chondrichthyes; order Heterodontiformes; family Heterodontidae; genus Heterodontus; species Heterodontus francisci. The sequence goes on along the minus strand of NW_027141982.1, from coordinate 474,259 downwards.
GGCCACTGCTGTTTGTCATTTTTATAAATGACCTGGATGAGGTTGTAGAAGGGTGGGTTTGTAAATTTGCGGATAACACGAAGGTCGGTGGAGTTGTGGATAGTGCCGAAGGATGTTGTAGGATACAGAGGGACATAGATAGGCTGCAGAGCTGGGCTGAGAGATGGCAAATGGAGTTTAGTGCGGAAAAGTGTGAGGTGATTCACTTTGGAAGGAGTAACAGGAATGCAGAGTACTGGGCTAATGGGAAGATTCTTGGTAGCGTAGATGAACAGAGAGATCTTGGTGTCCAGGTACATAAATCTCTGAAAGTTGCTACCCAGGTAAATAGTGCTGTTAAGAAGGTATATGGTGTGTTAGCTTTTATTAGTAGGGGGATCGAGTTTCGGAGCCACGCGGTCATGCTGCAGCTGTACAAAACTCTGGTGAGGCCGTACCTGGAGTATTGCGTGCAGTTCTGGTCACCGCATTATAGGAAGGATGTGGAAGCTTTGGAAAGGGTGCAGAGGAGATTTACTAGGATGTTGCCTGGTATGGAGGGAAGGTCTTACGAGGAAAGGCTGAGGGACTTGAGGTTGTTTTCGTTGGAGAGAAGGAGGAGGAGAGGTGACTTAATAGAGACATATAAGATAATCAGAGGATTAGATAGGGTGGATAGTGAGAGTCTTTTTCCTCGGATGGTGATGGCAAACACGAGGGGACATAGCTTTAAGTTGAGGGGTGATAGATATTGGACAGATGTTAGAGGTAGTTTCTTTACACAGAGAGTAGTGGGGGCGTGGAACGCCCTGCCTGCAACAGTAGTAGAATCGCCAACTTTAAGGGCATTTAATTGGTCATTGGATAGACATATGGATGAAAATGGAATAGTGTAGGTCAGATGGTTTCACTGGTCGGCGCAACATCGAGGGCCGAAGGGCCTGTACCGCGCTGTAATGTTCTAATTATTTCCCACCACCCCGGGACACCACTCCCTCTTCTGTAAACACATCTTACTTCGTGTCTCTTCCATTGATATCTTTCTGCCTCTGCATCTCGCTCTTTGTCTGGGATATTTCTCAATATCTGCATGGCTGCTGCATTCTCTCTATGCATTCTCTCTCTCTCTCTCTCTCTCTCAGCCCTTCTGAGTGTTTCTGCTCTCTGCCCTCAGTTTTTCACCTTGCTTTCTGGTTCCCTGCATGTTTGTCAATCTCCTTCTCTCTCTCCACCTTTCTCTCACTCTCTCGCTGTGTTCTGTCTTAATCCCTGGATCTGTTTTCTGTGACACCTTTCCTCTGTCTGTGGGTGGATTTTAACTCACTGCCACGTGTTGTGCACGGTGATAGTGCCCCTGCTTTCCAGCTCTCCCGAGTTTTGCTCCCATTGATGTGAAAACGGGGGCAGCGGGGGGGAGGAAGATGCTGAACGGGCGGAAGATTACGAACCCCCACTCGCCCCTCACCCCGATCCACTCCCTGCAATCCGCTCAACCCTGGTTTGCACTGCTGGCACCCCAAGTCAAAGTCTAGCCCAGTGTTTCTTTCCCGTGTGGATCTGCTCCCTGAATGTCTCTGCCTCTCTTCTTGTGGCCCAATGGGGGAAGGGACAGATCAACCATGATGTCACATTAGTGGGACAGGCTCAAAGGGCTGAATCGCCCCCTTCTGTCCTTGTGCCAATCAGTGTGTCTGTGGCTTTCTTTGTCTCCCTCTGTTTGATGACCTGATGCTGAGGGAATGATGGGGAGAACAGGTGAAATGCGTTTCCGCTGGGAGGCCTGACTCTGGGGCTGGGATCTTCCTGTGCATTAAAGGCGAAGAATACAGTAGGGCTGTGCGAGCCCTTGCTCGATGTCTGGTCCGACCTTTGGCCGGACATGAGTTAAAGGTGCCGGGTCTGGAAGCCTTTGATCGAGTTCTGGTGGGTTATCCAGACCAAAATTAAGTGAATTGAAGGCTGTTATGAGACGGAGCCACTCTCAGGAAGTGATGGAGGTTGGAATTAGACTGGGGGCTGTTGACTGGGACGGGAGTAACACGGGGGGCTGGGTGTGTGACTGTACACAGAGGAGATGATACAAGGTGGGAATTAGTAGAGGTGGGGTTTTGCAGGAGAGGGAGAGTATTTAGAAAGAGGAGTGTTTACAGTGGGGACAGGGAGAGTATGCGAGAGCGATATTTAGAGAGCAAATCAGCTTTTTTTTTAAAAAAAAGGAGGGGGTTTCACTCAAAGTGTAAAATGGGAGGGGGGAGGATTCTCCAGGTTTAAAATGGGAGGAGTAAGGATTATCCAGGTTTAAATTGGGACAGTCAGTATTATCCAGGTTGAAAATGAGACAGAGAGGATTCTCTAGGTTTGAAATCTGTGGGAGGAGGATTCTGCAGGCTGAAAATGGGCGAGGGAGTATTCTCAGGTTTAAAATGGAAAGAGTTAGGATTCTCCAGGTATAAAATCGGAAGGGTAAAGACTCTCCACGTTTAAAATGTGAGGGGGAGGAATTTCCAGGTTTAGAATGGGAGCGGGGAGGAATATCCAGTTTTGAAATGTGAGGAGGGAGGATTCTCCAGGTTTAAAAAGGGAGATGGAGGTGTATCCAGGTTTAAAACAGGTGGGAAGGTGAGCATTCTCCAGGTGTAAAATGGGAGGTGGAAGGATTCTCCAGCTTTAAAATGGGAGGTGAAGATTTTCCAGGTTTAAATGCGAGGGGGAGGATTTTACAGGTTTAAAATGGAAGGGGGAGTATACTCTAGGCATGAAAATTTGGGGTGGTGGGGGGGTGGGGGTGTTGGTGTTTGTGATTCTCCAGTCTGCTAATGGGGCGGGGATTTGCTGTGGGATTGTTAATGGGGAGACTTGGAGCAGGTAACTGGATGGGAGCCAGTTCACAGGAGGGGTATTAGATGGGATTCTTTTCCCGGGGGTATTTCAATGTGGATAATTTCACGGAGGGAAGGAGCTAATAAGACGGGGGTCTGTTCCTTGGGGACAGTAAGATGGGGGTCTGTTCAAGAGTGGTGGTGATTAGATGGAGGTCTGTTAAAAGGGGGCAGCAGATGGGGGTCTGCTCCTAAGGGGTAAATAGAGGTGGGCCTGTTACTGGGCGGGGGCGGGGTGTAATTAGATTGGAGCTTGTTTTGGGGAGGGGTTAATAAGTTGAGGGTCTGTTCAGGGGCGATAATTAGATTGGGGTCTTTTCCCAGATGGTGTTAGATGGTGGGAGGCCTGTTCCTAGTCGGTAATGAGATGGGGGTTTGCTCATGCACAAGAGGTGGAGGACGGGGAATAACATGAGGGCCTGTTCCCGTGGTGCTTATGCAAATAGGGTTCTGCTCACAGGGGTCTAATTAGATGGGGGTCTGTTCAGAGTGAGTAAAAACATGGGGGTCTATTCACAGGTGGGGTAATTACAAGGGGCTTTGTTCACATGGGGAGGGTATTTAGACGGGAGCCTGTTCCGTGTTTGGGTTAATAAGATGGGGGTCTGTTCATGGTGGGTAATGAGATGGAGCTCTGTTCACGGGGCATTTGGGGTAATTCCATGGGGGCCAGTACCTGGAGAGTGGGGACTTAATAAGATGGGGGTCAGTTCATCGGGGGGTAATCAGATGGATACCAGTTCACCGAGGGTAATAAGATGGTGCACTGTTCACAGTGGGATAATAAGGTGATGCTCTGTTCACACGGGGGTAATACGATGTGGCTCTTTTCACAAAGGGGGGGTTAATAAGATGGTGTCTGTTCACACTGGATAATTAGATGGGGCCTGTTCAGGTGTACGTGTTAATCAGATGGGGTCTGTTCATGGGGGTATTAGAAGGGTGTCTGGTCATAGTGAGGGTATCAGATGAGGGTCAGGTCACAGGGTGCTAACGGATAGGGTTCTGTAGACGAGGAGTATTAGATGGGGTGGTTCAGTTAACGAGGGGTAGATTTGCAGGGTGAGGGAAATTTCGGGGACGTGTGGAATTTGCTGGGGGAGGGGTGCGGTGGTGGGGATTTGCGGGTATGAGGGAACCAAAATTTGAAGGAGGGGCAGAAAGAAATCCAGACAGAAAGAAAAAAAATCCACAGTGAAAGAAAGCCTGAGAAACAGAGAAAGAGAGAGCATCAAACAGAAAAGCCAAAGGGTAAGAGAGAAAAAGTCAACGAGATACAGAGAGGAAACAGACAAAGAAAGAGAAAACGCGAGAGAAAAAGACCCAGAGAGGAAGTCAGAGAAAGTATGCAGGAACCAAAGAGGGAGAAAGGGAGAGAAAGACAGCAAGAGAGAGGGTAAATCAGAGAAAAATCTAGGGAAAGAGAAACTGAAAGCCACCTAAAGACAGAGATAAAGGCAGATAAAGAGAGAGAAAAAGAGACAAAGGGAAAACTAGAGATAGAAAGAACGAGCCAAAGAGAAAAAAAAGAGAGAAAGGGAAAGCTGGAGAAAGAGACAAGGAGCCAAAGGGAGAAAAACAAAACCAAAGACAGAGAAAACGCCAGAGAGAAAGCCAGAGAAAGAGAGAGCGAGAGAGAAAATGCTAAAGCAAAAGCTAGAGAGGGTGTCAAAGGGAAAGTCAGAGAGAGAGAAAGAACTAAGCAAAAGAGAAAGCCAGAGAGCGAGAGAGAGATAGAGAGAGAGAGTGTTTGAGAGAGATAGAGAGAGAGAGAGATATGCAAAGAACCAAAGAAGAGAAAAAATGAAGGCAAGAGAGAGCCAGAGAAGAGACAAAGAGCTAAAGGAAGACAGGAAAACCTGAGGGAGAGAAAGAGGGGGGCGGATAGAGAGAGAGAGAGAGAGAGAAAGAAATAAATCAAAGAAGAAAGCCAGGAAGGAGGAGTGAAGAAAGGGAGAGAAAAAGAAAGTTGAAGAAAGAGAGAGAGAGAGGGAATGAGCCAAATAGAGACAAAGAGAGCCAGAGAGAGACTGGGAGTGACAGACAACACAAAGAGGGAGAGAGAGAGAAAGAGAGAGAGAGAGAGAAAGACCCATACACACAAAGAGGGAGAAAGACACACAAAGAGGGAGAAAGAGAGAGACTGAGACAGAGGGAAGGAGAAAAACATTAAGGATCATTAAAGAGAAGATACTCACCATCCCATGGGGAAACATTCCTGGACCAGGGTATTGCAGTGGAAATCGGGGTAAAGGATGACAAGTGGGCGGAGATGAGGACTCAGGCTGATCCTTCTCTCACATACACACACACACAGACAGACAGACACACACACACACACAATCACCTTCCAATTTAAATGAACATGGAGACTGAAAAACAGACACTGCATGGAAAAGAGAGAATGGGGCCTGAAGTTGTCCTACTATATCCCTAGAACCTGTCTTTCAAACAGCTAGTCTGCGCAAAGTACAATCCATCCAACCAGCTCTCAGCTTCCTCCACTTGGACGCTACCTCACAGGTGTGGGGCAGTCCAAGGTGGGTCTCGGTGTAATTAGGGAATGGGGGAGGTATGTTCTAGCCAATTTCGAAAATGGTTCATTCCAGGACTCCCCAAGACATCATTACAACTGAATATATAAAAAACAAACTCCTGTAATGTGAAACCTGAAGGAGCCTGTTAGGAAAATGGCCATTTGACACAAATTGTATTAAATGCCTTTCACTATTCATCTCTAGTTTGCAGAAAGTGCCAATTGGATAAATAATTGGCTTGGTGATAGGAGGCAGAGGATGGTAGTAGTGGGTTGTTTTCAGATTGGAGGCCGGTGATCAGTTGTGTGCCTCAGGGATCGGTGCTGGGCCCTCTGTTGTCCGTCATATATATTAATGACTTGCATGTGAATGTAAGGAGCATGATTAGTAAGGTTGCAGATGACACCAATATTGGTGATATAGTGGACAGTGAAAAAGATTTCCTAAGATTACAACAGGATACAGATCAACTGGGAAAGTGGGAAATGGAGTGGCAAATGGAATTTAACGCAGACAAGTGTGAAGACATGCATTTTGGGAAGTTAAACCAGGGTGGGACATACACAGTGAATGGCAGGGCTCTGGGGAGTTTTCTTGAGCAGAGAGACCTTGTGGTGCAAATACATAGTTCCCTGAAAGTGTAAACACAGGTAGACAGGGTGGTGAAGAAATCGTATGGCATGCTTGCCTTCTTCGGCCGAGGCATTGAGTACAACAGTTGGGACGTCATGTTACAGTTGTACATAACGTTGGTTCATCCGCATTTGGAGTACTGTGTGCAGTTCTGGTCGCCGCACTACAGGAAAGATGTGATTAAGCTGGAGAGGGTGCAGAAGAGATTCACAAGGATGTTGCCTGGTTTGGAGGGCTTGAGTTATAAAGAGAGATTGGATAGGCTGTGTCACTTTTCCCTGAAGCGAAGGAGGCTGAGAGGGGTCATGATAGAGGTGTATAAAATTATGAGAGGGATAGATAGGGTAAATAGCGAGAGTCTGTTTCCCAGTGACTAAAACTAGAGGGCACAGATATAAAATGAGAGGGAGCAGGTTTAAAGGGACTCAAAGGGGTACATTTTTCACACAAAGAAGAGTGGGTATTTGGAATGAACTACCTGAGGAAGCGGTGGAGGCAGGGACATTAGCAACATTTAAGAGGCATCTGGACAGGTACTTGAATGAGCAAGGCATAGGAAGATATGGAATTAATTCAGGCAGGTGGGATTAGTATAGATAGGCATTATGGTCGGCGTGGACGCGGTGGACTGTTGGGCCTGTTTCTATGCTCCATGACTCTATGACTATGACTTCCAGTAATACATGGCCACTGATATCAGGTGTTCCACTCCAGTTAGTGACTCACATTCAGTACAATGCTGCAATGTCAATACTCCCAGTAATACATGGTGACTGGGGTTAGGTTTACCACTCCAGTTCTTGACCCACACTCAGTAAATTCGACTGGGACCGTTAATCCCAGTAATGCATTGTCACTGGGGACAGGTGTTCCAATCCTATTAATGACCCACACTCAGCACAATACTGCAGTGTCAGATGTATCCAGTAATACATGGTCACTGAGAACAGTTGTTCCACTCCCATTAGTAACTCAGGACTAGTACAATTCTACAGTAACAGATAGTCACAATACAACATAGGTCCTGTGGTCAGGTGAATCACTCCTCTTATTGATCCGCACTCAGTATGATTTTACACTGACTGACGCCCGATGATACCTCACTGAGAGAGTTGCCATCGCTGAGATCTGCTACAACAGTACACCATTTTCCACTAAAGTCAAAAGCTTGATAATTCAGTAAGCCTGTGAGTTAGATACTGTCTTTTTAAAAAGTATTATTATTAAGTCGAGGAAATGAAATAAAGCTGCAGTGATAATCCAGGATATTTGAGTTAACAAAGCGATATCATCGCGCTGTTGTATTTTTTTTACGGTGGCCACTAGATCAGCATGTAACATTATCTGTCACCGAGTAAAACCAGAATCCAGCTCACACATAGATTTACATAACTTCAATAGTTATAGTCACTCACCAGGAATAACAATGGCACCAAGGATCAGGTAATATATTTTCCTGATACTGTAACATCTTTCAGGCATATTCTCCACAAAGTCATATGTCTCTTTGTGCTGCTAATAATGTCCCGGTGTTAAACTCTGAGGTGATACTGTCCCAGAGCTTGTAATTTATACCCTGTGGGATGTCCACAGGGATATTGAAGGTGCAACATCTTTCAAAATATTTCACTTAAAAGAAAAAAACTGACAAACAGATTATGACACCGAGTTCAATTTGTGTTTTGATAAAATGTATTTATTTTTGGGATTGAATTGAAAATCTCTAAAGACTGGGGTGTCTTATTACACAATTAGCGAATCAAAAAATTAATCTGCATTCTCCCAGTAATCAGGTTGTTCTTTCAAACACCATCAATCCCATCTCTCGATCTCATGTTGTTTCAGTGATGTCTTGCACTCGATGGTGACATCCACCAACGAAATTCCAAATATTGTGGTATCTCTCTCAGTGCTGCTCCAGTGCTCGCTGGATGAGGCTGCTCAGTTGAGTTGTGGACATGCAATTAAATGAATAAGGTGGGTTATATGTGACTTTGCATCGCAGAATTCAACCAATACAATATCTGCAGTCAATGCAACATCATCAACTGTTACAAGACCTCAGGCTAATACAATGCCAGTAGAAAAACTCAACTAAATCAGCCCCTCTGAGGGTTTTCAAACTCGACAACTGATGTAACCACTCAAACTGACTCAAGCAACCTGCCTAACACTGCCTTTCAAATTAACGAAGACCTTCAAACTTATATGTTCCTTCAAAGCATTGCAGCCCCTCAAATCCATGCAGCGCTGCCAATTTATACGATATCTCAAGGATACCTCAAAATAATACAGTGCCTTTAAGTAATACAGCTCCTCAAATTTATGCAGTGCGTCCAACCAATACAACATAGAATTACAGAATAATTTAAAGTTATGGCACGGAAAGCAGGACATACGGCCCATAATGTCAGTGCAGGTTGAAATAGCGTTTTCCAGGCTATCCCCACATTCTAAGCTTTGGGCCCTAGCCCTATAAGTTACTGCAACTCAACTAGACACACCCAGAGGGTGTTGGAGATCTCGAGCTCATTATCTGAAAGGGTTGCAGAGGCCGAAACTGTTACCCACCTGAAAAATAACATTTGGAAACACACTTGAGATACCTTAACCTTCAGGCCTAAGGATCAGGAGCTAGAAGGCGTGATTGGCCTGGATAGATGCTTACAACCGGCACAGATATGATGGGCCGAATGTCCTTCTCCTAAATCTGGCCATAGTTCTACCAACCTGGGTCGGGAGAGCAGATTGAACATTCCTTAGTGACAGCTTATTTCGACTCCGCATTGGACAAGGGAGAACTGAGTGGAGAAGACTGAAAAATGGACTACCACAAGACTCATCATGATCCCCAGCATCCTGGAGCAGATCCTTAACGAAGACATCACAAAGTTGATGGACTGCTGCAGCACATGGCGTCCATATGTGAATCCCCATAAAGCCATATTCAGTGTATTCCACGTCCACAAAGTCAGTACAGTAAAATAATTGTGTATATATATGGATGGTCAGAGACTAAAGCATTATCCCAAACCAAGATACTGGTAAATGACTCTGGATCGGACTGTGTTCTTCTGGGACCATCTGGAAAAAAATGGGTCTACGTAGGGCGCTGTTGCCTCAGCACTCCACAACTCAGCAGCAGAGTACTGTGCAGCTGTCTGGCATAGGTCACAACACACTAATTCAAATTATCATTAAGTTTGAATGAATCAATGCGCATTATCAGTGGAACCCTCCAGTCAACACGTCTCTCCGGCTTCCTGTTCTCACATTCATCACTTGCCCACACTTTCACCGACTGAAGATAAGCCATTAGTTGGTTGAAATCATCTGTGCTGCTCCTCACTTACGACTCCATAATGACATTTTGAATCCACTGCCTGCCGCCATATGGAGCAACATTTCTGAGCAAGATCTACCAGCAGGTATCCTTTGGATTAAGGAATCGCAAATATGGAAATTCAATGACATGTGCTCGTGACAAACCCTATCTGTAAAATGGCAGGCTTTCAGCTACTATGGCAAAAGTAGACCTTGCGAAACTGGCTCAGCACAAGTCAGGGTCCTTGCACAGCCTACCTCCACCGCTGAGGCCACAGTACTAGCAATGACCATCTCAAAGAAAACAAAATCAAACCATCACACCTTGACATTCTGCTTTTGTGCAAAAACGCGAGCAATGCTACACATTGCCGAGATTAGTACCATCTACAGACTAACTGAATGACTAATAACTTCAACATCGGAAAATGAGGAGGTTATTGCTTGACTCTATCATTTTCATTCGATAAATAAGAATGAAAATTATCTTCTTGATTGCACACATTGAATCCATTGTGCTTGGAGGTGGAGGGAAATAATGTTTCCCGCCTACCCTCACATTTTCCATCATCCATATACTTCAGCTTATCCAACTCTCAGTGACCCAATATCCTAACTCAGAGCAGGTACAATTTACCCATTTCTTCATTGTTTGCTGACCAACATTAGATCCTGATCCAAAAGCATCTCAATTTAGAATATTATTCTTTGTGTTCGAATATCTCCACAGCTTTACCACCCATCACCTTAACCTTCTCAACCTCTAAAACCCACCCATTTGCTCCAATCCTCCACCCCCTCAATACTGACCTCCACACCCCGTGCAACGCCCCCATGTCTGTAACATCCTCCAGCCTATCTCTGTGAGCTGCTCCAACCGTACCACCCACCATATCTCTGTTAACCTCTCCAGCCCTTACAACCGTCCCTAACTCTTCCACCTTCTCAAACCCTTCCAATCCTCCATATCACAGAAAAACTCGTCCGGTTCCTAAATTCCTCCATATCTCTGTAACGTTCTCCACCCCCTATAACTCTCTATTTCTCCAAAAACTTCTCCAATCCCTGAAACTCTCCATATATTTGGAATCTCCTCCGGTCCCTGCAACCGCCTAGACCTCTGTTCTTTACTAATTCTAATAACTTGAGAATACTCAAAGGACACCCACCAACGCCACAATCGAACTCATGGGGCAGGGATAACAAGACAGAGATAGAGGGAGACAGAGAGAGAGAGAGAGAGAGAGAGAGAGAGAGAGAGAGAGAGAGATGTCAGTGACCGGACTAGGGAATGGAAGGGAGATGCACTCAAACATGTGTCGCCAAACATAGAACAATTAATAATCAACTTACACGGAAAGATTTCCAACATCTTTTATTTTTAAGAAGCTTTTACTTCTTAGCGGATGTGAGGAACTGAGAATGGAAGCGGTGGAGTTGGAGGAGAGACTCTGCCTGCTGTTTCCCCGGCGGTCCTGCCAGGGTCGGTCTGACTCTTGGTTTCCCGCCGCCACGATCTTAAGTCATGTGCTGTAAATCCGCCCTCGGTAGTCTATTTGTTGTCTGTCACTACATGACTGTCACCTTGCTGCTCTTTGTCATGTATTCGGGTCATAAAGCTGTCAGTCACCTGTTTCCCCTCGGTGATCAATATTACATTCATGGAAAGGAATAAATGGGACCCGCCCCTGGGCTGCCCGCAGTTGATTATTTTATTCATTAATTGAATAATTGATGCAACTGGATATTTCACAATGTTCCTGAACTGCTCCCTGAACTTGGACTGAGTCACCGCATATAAATGTAGTTGTGCAGTAACTGAAAGCTCACAGCATATATCCAAATCTTTGCAACATATATTCAGAATTATTGTAAGTCCGGGGATCTGATCCTGTACTGATATAATATAAGAATTGCATAACATACACCAACCATAGAAGCATGAAGCTGCCAGATATGGTGAAAAGTAAAATAATCGATTTTCTTCTACTCTCCATCTCTGGGTCACTGCGATTCTCCCCCTTGCTCTGACACCTCAGTCTCTTACGGACTCGACTGGCCATTAAAATGTGTCTGACTGTCAGAGCATTGAGTAACAAAATTAAAGTGAATGGGAGCAATGGGGTTAAAACCGCATTAAACCAATCAAGTCCCACCCATCCAGGATCAGTATAATAGCTTGACCGTCAAGCACAGAACCATGGCATATTGTCGATTGTCCTGAAAGGTCCATATGCAAAGTCAAAGGGGACGTCTGTGACACAAAGCAGAATCGAAGTTGTTGCTAGAACCACAGCTGTAGTTTTCTCACTGCAATATTCTGCTTTCAGCTTCTGGCAACAAAAGGCCATAAATCGATCAAAGGTGAAAGTAGCAGTGAACCAGACAGAAACTTCGGTAGCAGCACGAAACATGACAGCGATAACAATACATACAGGGGAGATGACCAGGAAAGATCCCAGGAAATAATAAAAAGTGACACGCCACCATAAGACCACAGTGATAATGAACAGTAGATCCGTCATTGCCATGGCCACCAGGTATCACGTGGTGCTGGTGAAGCGGCCGCAATTTCACTGAGAGAGGATCACAATCACCAGTAAATTAACTGCAAGCGGGAGCAGGGAAGTGAAAATGGAAATTAATGATAAAATATTCTCTGAATCTGGCAAAGACAGTAAGCGGAGGATATTAGCATCAAAAACAGCTGGGATGAAAGCGAGTCAGATGCCAGTTTACTTTTTTTTAAATTTCAACACTGATCCCAATGTATTTCTGACATACCAACCTCCGTGTTTAATGGAGTCGGAACAGGGGAAGGGAAGTGAACTGCTCCCAGATGGAGGGTCGGCCATTTAAATATTTTCATGATCCTGGAAGTCTCTGATTTAATCTGTTTTACAGATGTAATCTGGCCACCAGTTTTCCCCATGTTTTATCCAAGCCACGCAGAAAGACGTCTGAGATTAGCAATCAGAACCATGCGCCGTTCTGTTATCAAGCTTGTCCCTCTGGATTGGATCACACACAGCATCGGTTGACGTGCAGGATAGAACTCCCAACCGCAGAATGGAACGCCCGCCGGGATTTGAGCCCAGCACGGAATCAGACCACACCACACCGGATCTTCCATCGTATCTTGTATCAAACATTTCCCACATCCTAACTGGGATCATTCTCCAGCATTGCAGATTCCTCCCCGGTATGAGGATCTGAAACTCCAACTCCCCTGTTCCTCCCCGTTCACGGACCATGCTGCACAATAGGATACTCCTCTCTATCCTTGGGGATTTGCAGCTTAGCGATTAGAAATTTCACCTCCTGCAGAGCTGGTGTTTGGACATCTCCCAGCATAACACAATGAACCCCCGACCCGGGGTAAAGGATTTGTACAGCCCTGGTCTGCTCCAGATTCCTCCATAACGAACTGGAAGCCAAGCCCATCAATTGGTTGATTTCACAGCGGGGAACCCCACAAACATAAAAGAGGCAATCTGTGGATTTAGATATCTGAAAATCTTGTTACTACCTGTGTCACACCCCTGTTGATATCCAAGCTTAACCATTGTCGTGGAACAAACAGTGAAACAACTGTAAAACAGAGTAAGTAGGAAAATAATGAAAACATTCCCCTCGCCAGGCAGTATCTGTGGGGAAATAAACAGCGTTATCCATTCAACTGATCAGAACTGGAAGCCACTGAAGATTATCTATTTTCAAATAATTATACAGCCATTTATAAGTGGGGTATGGGGGGAAGAAAGAGAATTGGGCAATGTCTGTAATTGGGTGGAGTAGAGGAGTGATTCATTGACAAATGGATGATAGTGTTAGGCAAGTGGAACAATTAAAGAAACAGAGAATGGGTCCAGATGTGATGTAGAATTTAACAACGCAATAACAGAGCAAGAGGAGAGAATTATAAATCCATATTAAAAAATGGATCCAATTGCCCCCAAAAAAGTGACAGGGAATTGGACGGGGTGGGTCGGCGGGTGCTGATATATCCCAGCGGTGTGGATCAGTTTGCAAGCTTGGTAACAAAAGGGCATCCCAAGCATCAGCCCCAAGCAACCTGCAATTCCAGTTACTCGGGTGTAGCCATCTCCATACCAGCACAATCCATCTGAGAAGATTTGAGCGATCGTTATAACTGGAAGTATTTAATCTCAGCGTTGGCTCGGACAGGCAATACAATGCCTCAACAGATAATCTGGTGCAGCACCTCGGTGAGATTCAGTGGACTATATTACGATGTCGAGGATAGCAAGGTCAGAACGGGAGTGGGATGGAAAAATTGACGTGACGAGCGACTGGAAGTTCAGAGTCATGATTGTGTTCTGATCGGAGAAGTTCAGCAAAGTAATCACTCAATCTGCGTTTGCTTCTTTTTCAATGTACAGGGGACTTCTTTATGTAAACCGAATACAGTTTCTATGTAACAAGAAGAGAAAGCAAATCGCCTGGAAGAAGTGGCTGAAACCTCAGATATCGGGATGGGAGGAGGTGAAATGGGAGGTATTACATCTCCTTTGCTTGCATGGAAGGGTGCTCTTAGAATGTGGGCGGATGTTGATTGATTGAGAAGTCGACACGGGGTCACAAAGATCTTGTGGAAAGGGAGGGAAGAAGCATATCCGGTACTGATGGACATAGCTGGATGATGCAGAAATGCTGGAGGATGAGGCGTTGAATATGGGGGCTGATGGGTTGGAAGTGGAGGACAAGGAGAATCTTACCTTGGTTCTGGAAAGGAGGAGATGGAGTGAAGGCAGTAACATGGGGAATTTGATGGACATGGGCCAGGGCCCTGTTCTGTAGAGTGGACGGGAATCCTTGACTAAGGAAAAACGAAGACATTTCAGAAGCACTGGTGTGAAAGTCAGCATCATCGGAGGAGATGGAGCAGAGAAGGAGAAACTGAGAGAATGGTACAGAGTCTTTGCAGGAAGCAACGTTGGAGGATGAATAATCAAGGTAGCTGTGGATGACAGTGCGATTATAGCCCATATTGCTGGGCAACCAATTCCCTGAAATAGAGGTTAGGAAGGCGAGGAAGGTGTCAGAGACAGAACATTTGAAGTCGAGGGACGAGTGGAAATTAGCAGCAGAGATGACAAAATATTTCAGTTTAAGTAACAATAAGAAACTAGCACCAGCACAGCAATCAGACGATCAAAAAATATGTGTGAAGGAGATGATTGGAGGAGGATTGGAACAAACAATGGCCCACGTATCCTCCATAAAAGCTGCACATCTAGGACCAGAACAGCTCCCATAGCGCCACCATTTGATGGTGGAATTTGCCAAGGCACGTACTCGAGGTCCAGACAACTATACTTTACAACATGGTCCCTGCGCCGGGGTCAGGATCAGCATCTTTGAGGTTACCATTCTCAGACTAGAACAGACTAGATGAAGTGATGAGATCGAGCAGGAATGATGAGAAATTGAAACAATACAAATCGGTTCCAAGTGGGGTCCTCGGAAATTGTCAGCAGGGGATGGTGGGGAAAACTGGGCGGGAAACAGCCTTAGTGTGTTTGTCACGACAGATCCCATCCATTATGAGTTTAAAGACAACTTATGTTTACTGGATTTGAACCGGAGAGGGGCAGCGTGACATAATCATAAATGTAAATGATTTTCTGCAGAGCAGCTATGAGCTCAGCAGGAAGGAACTCTGGGGTATAGTGGGATGGTTGGCGCAGATATGGATCAATATTCAGAGCCTGAAGAATGGAAAAAGGTCCCTGAAGGAAGGAGCTGAACTGTCAAATAATAGTGAATAATTTATTTAAGAATGAAGTTGGGATCATATGTGCGAAAGCAATCAAAAGGAAGATAAACTCTCTGATTTAGATGAATTTCAACCACGCACGCCAAAAAAGCTAGGAAAGAATTGGCAGACTCTCAATTATATGTTCATTGGTAATAATCAGAATAGGGATAGAGCTAGAGAACTTCCGGACAGCTAACGTGATTCCTATATTTCAAACAGAAGATTGAACAATCCGAAGAAATTTCAATCATTTTGCACGTTTTCAGTGGTCGTGAAGATAATCCAGTATCTGTTTCCTGCTTTGGATGGAGTTGTTTAATGAATATGGGGTAAGCTATTCAACTCATCATAAATGAGTCTGTAACGTTAAGGTATGGCAGGGCATCTATTCCGAGTGGAATGCACATCCTGCAGTATGTGGGAGGTCGTGGACCAACTGCAGGTCTTAGATGAGCACATCCGCAGGAAGCATCACCGGTTGCAGAGGCTTGAGCTCCGAGTTTTGGAACTCGAAGGAGGCTGGAGTCACTGTTGTGCATCCGCGAGGCCAATGACTACTTGGATAGCACGTTTAGGCAGGTGGTCTCTCCGCAGGTTGGAAATAGGGAATGAATGATTATCAGGCAGACTAAGAGAACCGGGCAGGTACTGCAGGAGTTCCCCAGGGAGGCTTTCAGTCGCTTATTGGTTTTCTGTTGTGGAAACTAGTGAGGATGATGGTTCCTCAGAGGCAAGTCACAGGCAAGTTTGTGGCGCAACTGTACAGAAAGGGAGGAAGAAGAGTGGAAGAGCAGTAGTGATTCGTTAGTTAGGGGAACAGACAGGCGTTTCAGAGGCAGTAAGTGAGACTCCAAGATGGTGTGTTACTTCCCTGGTGCATGGGTCAAGAATGTCCTGGAGCGGCTGCAGAACATTCTTCTGGGGGAAGAGTGGTCCACATCGGTACCAGTGACACAGGTAAGACGGGGGATAAGGTCCTGCAAGCTGTTTTTAGGGAGCTCGAAGTGAGATTAAAAATCAGGATCGCAAATGCAGTAATATCAAAATTACTCCCAGTATCACCCACAAGTGAGCATAAGAATAGGAGAACTCAGTGATTGAACACATGGCTGAAGAACTGGTGTAGGAGGGAGGGCAACAGATCTTTGAGACACTGAGACCGGATCTGGGGTAAGTGGGTCCTGTACAAGACGGAGGGGTTGCATCTTAGCAGGACTGGGACGAATATACTAACAGGGAGATTTGCAAGTGCTGTTGTGGAGGGTTGATACTGTATTTACAGAGGGATGGGCACCTGAGAGTGAGCTCAGATTGGAAAAAAGCAGAACTGGCAACACTGCTGTGGTGTGGGAACCTGGAACAAGTATTAGAGAGGAATACCATGGTGCACAGAATAGTGGGGGAGAAAGATAGCCCAAGATGGGCGGTTTAAAATCACTTTCTTTTCGTTTTGGTTGCAGCAGCTTTGACAGAAGCGGAGGTATGGAGCGAACTTGCAGCTGGGAGATCAGTTTCAGTGTAAGGAAAATGTTAATTCCCTTTTGTTTTCGGAGGACGAGGGGACTGCTGGGTAAGTAGAAACTATATATTTGGGCGGTTTAAAATCACTTTCTTTTAGTTTTGGTTGCAGCAGCTTTGACAGAAGCGGAGGTACGGACCGAACTTGCAGCTGGGAGGTCAGTTTCAGTGTAAGTTAAAAGTTAATTCCCTTTTGTTTTCAGAGGACCAGGGGACTGCTGGGTAAGTAGAAACTATATATTTGGGCGGTTTAAAATCACTTTCTTTCAGTTTTGGTTGCAGCAGCCTTGACAGAAGCGGAGTTACGAAGTGAACTTGCAGCTGGGAGGTCAGTTTCAGTGTAAGTTAAAAGTTAATTCCCTTTTGTTTTCGGAGGACCAGGGGACTGCTGGGTAAGTAAAAACTATATATTTGGGCGGTTTAAAATCACTTTATTTCAGTTTTGGTTGCAGCAGCTTGGACAGAAGCAGAGGTACGGAGCGAACCTGCAGCTGGGAGGTCAGTTTCAGTGTAAGTTAAAAGTTAATTCCCTTTTGTTTTCAGAGGACCAGGGGACTGCTGGGTAAGTAGAAACTATATATTTGGGCGGTTTAAAATCACTTTCTTTCAGTTTTGGTTGCAGCAGCTTTGACAGAAGCGGAGTTACGAAGTGAACTTGCAGCTGGGAGGTCAGTTTCAGTGTAAGTTAAAAGTTAATTCCCTTTTGTTTTCGGAGGACCAGGGGACTGCTGGGTAAGTAAAAACTATATATTTGGGCGGTTTAAAATCACTTTATTTCAGTTTTGGTTGCAGCAGCTTGGACAGAAGCAGAGGTACGGAGCGAACCTGCAGCTGGGAGGTCAGTTTCAGTGTAAGTTAAAAGTTAATTCCCTTTTGTTTTCGGAGGACCAGGGGACTGCTGGGTAAGTATAACATATATATTTGGGCGGTGGCTGTACCCGAGACACTACACGTGTAGTGTCTCCCACCCACCCTCCTCCTCTAACCAAAAAAAAGGACTCTGGTGTGTTGATAAGGTAAGTTTTTTATTTAAAAAGTTCTGTCCGTTGGATTGCGAAGCTAACAAGTTTTGACTTTTTTTTGGTTTTTCAGTAGATTTGTTGGGAATTTAGAATAGTGGGCATGGAGGTTAAGGCAGTTGTATGTTCCTCCTGCAGAATGTGGGAGGTAAGGGTCGCCAAGAGTGTCCCTGCTGACTGCATCTGCGGGAAGTGCACCCCACTCCAGCTCCTCGAGAACCGCGTTAGGGAACTGGAGCTGGAGCTGGATGATCTTCAGATCATTCGGGAGGTGGAGAGGGTTATTGAGAGGAGTTATGGGGAGGAAGTCACACCTCAGGTAAGAGAAGTAGGTAGATGGGTTACCGTCAGGGGAAGGAGAGGGAACCAGCAGGCAGTGCAGGGATCCCCTGTGGCCGTTTCCCTCAACAACAGGTATACCGTTTTGGATACTGTTGTGGGGGATGACTTACCAGGGGTAAGAAATGGGGTAAAGGTCTCTGGCACAGAGTCTGTCGCTGTAGCTCAGAAGGGAAGGGGTAAGAGGAGCAGAGCATTAGTCATTGGGGACTCCATAGTTAGGGGAACAGATAGGAGGTTCTGTTGGAACGAGAGAGACTCACGGTTGGTGTGTTGCCTCCCAGGTGCCACAGTTCGTGATGTCTTGGATCGTGTTTTTGGGATCCTTAAGGGGGATGGGGAGCAGCCCCAAGTCGTGGTCCACATCGGCACCAACGACATAGGTAGGAAGAGAGATGGGGATTTAAGACAGAAATTCAGGGAGCTAGGGTGGAAGCTTAGAGCGAGAACAAACAGAGTTATTATCTCAGGGTTGTTGCCGTGCAACGTGATAGCGAAGCGAGGAATAGGGAGAGAGAGGAGTTGAACACGTGGCTGCAGGGATGGTGTAGGAGGGAGGGTTTTGGTTTCCTAGATAATTGGGGCTCTTTCTGGGGTAGGTGGGACCTCTACAAACAGGATGGTCTTCACCTGAACCAGAGGGGTACCAATATCCTGGGGGGGAGGTTTGCTAGTGCTCTTCGGGGGGGGGGGGGGGTTCAAACAAATTCAGCAGGGGA
Organism: Heterodontus francisci; assembly: GCF_036365525.1. Classification (NCBI taxonomy): domain Eukaryota; kingdom Metazoa; phylum Chordata; class Chondrichthyes; order Heterodontiformes; family Heterodontidae; genus Heterodontus; species Heterodontus francisci. The sequence goes on along the minus strand of NW_027141982.1, from coordinate 455,530 downwards.
ATGGGAACCTAAATTGTAGTTCCAGTGTACAGGATGTTGAGAGTAGTGAGGTCAGGGACAAGGACGCAAGAGGGCACTGGCAAGCAAGAACAAGGTTTAAAGTGTTTAGTTTAGTTTAGTTTAGAGATACAGCACTTTAACAGGCCCTTCGGCCCACCGAGTCTGTGCCGACCATCAACCACTCATTCATACTAATCCTACACCAATCCCGTATTCCTATCACATCCCCACCTGTCCCTATATATTTCCCTACCACCTACCTATACTAGGGGCAATTTATGATGGCCAATTAACCTATCAACCTGCAAGTCTTTGGCATGTGGGAGGAAACCGGAGCACCCGGAGGAAACCCACGCAGACACAGGGAGAACTTGCAAACTCCGCACAGGCAGTACCCAGAATCGAACCCGGGTCCCTGGAGCTGTGAGGCTGCGGTGCTAACCACTGCGCCAATAGGCCCACCAGTGTGTGCCTGTGTTACTGGGTATCAGTGTATGTCTTTGTTACTTGGTGTCAGTGTATGTCTGTGTTACTTGGTGTAAGTGAGTGTCTTTGTTATTTGGTGTAAGTGTGTGTCTGTGTTACTGGGTGTCAGTTTATGTCTTTGTTACTGGGTGTCAGTGTATGTCTTTGTTACTTGGTGTAAGTGTGTGTCTGTGTTACTGGGTGTCAGTGTCTGTCTGTGTTACTTGGTGTAAGTGTGTGTCTGTGTTACTGGGTATCAGTGTATGTCTTTGTGACTTGGTGTCAGTTTATGTCTTTGTTACTGGGTGTCAGTGTGTGTCTTTATGACTTGGTGTCAGTGTCTGTCTTTGAATTAGAAGTAGAATTAGAACATTGCAGCGCAGTACAGGCCCTTCGGTCCTCGATGTTGCGCCGACCTGTGAAACCATCTGACCGACACTATTCCATTTTCATCCATGTGTCGATCCAATGTCCACTTAAATGCCCTTAAAGTTGGCGAATCTATTACTGCTGCAGGCAGGGCATTCCACGCCCTTACTACTCTCTGAGTAAAGAAACTACCTCTCACATCTGTCCTATATCTATCACCCCTCAACTTGAAGCTATGTCCCCTCGTGTTTGCCATCACCATCCGAGGAAAAAGACGCTCACTATCCACCCTATCTAACCCTCTGATTATCTTATATGTCTCGATTAAGTCACCTCTCCTCCTCCTTCTCTCCAACGAAAACAACCTCAAGTCCCTCAGCCTTTCCTCGTAAGACCTTCCCTCCATACCAGGCAACATCCTAGTAAATCTCCTCTGCACCCTTTCCATAGCTTCCACATCCTTCCTATAATGCGGTGACCAGAACTGCACGCAATAATCCAGGTGCGGTCTCACCAGAGTTTTGTACAGCTGCAGCATGACCACGTGGCTCCGAAACTCGACCCCCCTACTAATAAAAGCTAACACACCATATGCCTTCTTAACAGCCCTATTAACCTGGTTAGCAACCTTCAGGGATTTATTCACCTGGACACCAAGATCTCTCTGTTCATCTACACTAACAAGAATCTTCCCATTAGCCCAGTACTCTGCATTCCTGTTACTCCTTCCAAAGTGAATCACCTCACACTTTTCCGCATTAAACTCCATTTGCCATCTCTCAGCCCAGCTCTGCAGCCTATCTATGTCCCTCTGTACCCTACAACATCCTTCGGCACAATCCACAACTCCACCGACCTTAGTGTCATCTGCAAATTTACTAACCCACCCTTCTACACCGTCTTCCAGGTCATTTATAAAAATGACAAACAGCAGTGGCCCCAAATCAGATCCTTGCGGTACACCACTAGTAACTAAACTCCAGGATGAACATTTGCCATCAACCACCACCCTCTGTCTTCTTTCAGCTAGCCAATTTCTGATCCAAAGCTCTAAATCGCCTTCAACCCCATACTTCCGTATTTTCTGCAATAGCCTACCGTGGGGAACCTTATCAAACGCCTTACTGAAATCCATATACACCACATCCACTGCTTTACCCTCATCCACCTGTTTGGTCACCTTCTCGAAAAACTCAATAAGGTTTGTGAGGCACGACCTACCCGTCACAAAACCGTGCTGACTATCTCTAATGTACTTATTCTTTTCAAGATGATTATAAATCCTGTCTCTTATAACCTTTTCCAACATTTTACCCACAACCGAAGTTAGGCACCTGCACAGGTTTATAATTACCAGGGCTGTCTCTACTCCCCTTCTTGAACAAGGGGGACAACATTTGCAATCCTCCAGTCTTCCGGCACTATTCCTGTCGACAATGACGACATAAAGATCAAGGACAAAGGCTCTGCAATCTCCTCCCTAGCTTCCCAGAGAATCCTAGGATAAATCCCATCTGGCCCAGGGGACTTATCTATTTTCACACCTTCCAAAATTGCTAACACCTCCTCCTTGTGAACCTCAATCCCATCTAGCCTCGTAGCCTGAATCTCAGTATTCTCAACAACATTTTCTTTCTCTACTGTAAATACTGACGCAAAATATTCATTTAACACTTCCCCTATCTCCTCTGATTCCACACACAACTTCCCACTACTATCCTTGATTGGCCCTAATCTAACTCTGGTATTTCTTTTATTCCTGATATACCTATAGAAAGCCTTAGGGTTTTCCCTGATCCGATCCACCAATGACTTCTCGTGTCCTCTCCTTGCTCTTCTTAGCTCTCCCTTTAGATCCTTCCTGGCTAGCTTGTAGCTCTCAAGCGCCCTAACTGAGCCTTCACGTCGCATCCTAACATAAGCCTTCTTCTTCCTCTTGACAAGCGCTTCAACTTCTTCAGTAAACCACGGCTCCCTCCCACGACAACTTCCTCCCTGCCTCACAGGTATTTACTTATCAAGGACACGCAGTAGCTGCTCCTTGAATAAGCTCCACATTTCGATTGTTCCCATCCCCTGCAGTTTCCTTCCCCATCCTACGCATCCTAAATCTTGCCTAATCGCATCATAATTTCCTTTCCCCCAGTTGTAATTCTTGCCCTGCGGTATATACCTGTCCCTGCCCATCGCTAAGTTAAACCTAACCGAATTGTGATCACTATCACCAAAGTGCTCACCTACATCTAAATCTAACACATGGCCGGGTTCATTTCCCAGTACCTAATCCAATGTGGCATCGCCCCTGGTTGGACTGTCTACATACTGTGTCAGAAAACCCTCCTGCACACACTGGACAAAAACTGACCCATCATGACTGATGTTTTGCAGACTGGCCGATAATTTCTTGCTATCTGGCTCCCTCCCTAATTGAGCAGGGTGTCACATTTGCGGTTTTCCAACCAATTGCTTTAGCTTGTGGCACTGCATTAATTTGAGATATTGCATTCATTTGAAGGGCTGCGTTCCTCTGAAGGACTGTATTAGTTTGATGGTTTGTATTAGTTTGAGGGTCTACATTAGTTTGAGGGAATGTATTATATTGAGGGGAAGTATTCGGTTGACGGACTGCGTTAGTTTGAGGGGCTGCTTTAGTCATAGAGTCATGGAATCATAGTTTTTCAGCACAGTAGCAGGCCCTTTGGTCCACAGTGACTGTGCCGGCCATCAAGCCTATCTATTCGAATCCCAGTTTCCAGCACTTGGCTCTTAGCCTTGCATGCAATGGCATTTCTAGTGCTCATCTACATATTTCTTAAATGTTGTGAGGGTTCCAACCTCTACCGCTCCTTCAGGCAGTGTGTTCTACATTACAACCACCCTCTAGGTGAAAATAAATTCACAAATCCGCCCGAAACAAACTGCCCCTTCCCTTAATTCTATGCCCCGTGTTGATCGACACCTCTGCTAAAGGAATAGGTTTCTTCCTATCTACCCTATCTATGCCCTTCATAATTTTGTATACCTCAATGATGTCCCCCCTCAACCTTCTCTCCTCTAAGGAAAACATCCTGGTGAATCTCCTCTGCACCCTCTCCAGTTCAAACACATCCTTCCTATAGTGTGGCGACCAGAACAGTACACTGTACTCCAGCTGTGGCCAAACCAGTGTTTTGTACAGTTCTATCATAACCTTCCTGCTCTTACATTCTATGCCTCAGCTAATTAAGGCAAGTATCCCATATGGCTCCCTAACGACCGTAGTTACCTATCCTGCTCCTTTCAGTGATCGACGGACAAGTACACCAAGGTCCCGCTGACGGTCTGTATTTTTAATCCCCTACCATCCATTGTATATTCCTTTGACTTGTTAGTCTTCCCAAAATGCATCACCTCACACTTCTCAGGAGTATGTTCCATTTGCCACTACTCTGCCTATCATACCAGCCCATCTATACCATTCTGTAATCTATGACTTTGTCCTCCACTATTTACAACATCACCAATATTAGTGTCATCTGCGAACTTACTGATATTCCTACTATATTCTTATCAAAATCATTAATGTATACTACACACAGCAAGGGTCCCAGCACCGATCTCTGCGGTACACCACTGGTCATAGGCTTCCATTCGCAAAAACAATCTTTGACAATCACCCACTGCCACCTGCCACGAAACAAATTTTAGATCCTAATTGCCAAATTGCCCTGGATGCCATGGGCTCTTACCTTCTTGAACAATCTTACCGACCGAATCAAAAGCCTTCCTCATGTCCACATAGCCTACGTCAACTGCTTTCCCCTCATCTACACACATAGTCACCTCCCTGAAAAAATTCTATCAAATTGGTTAGACATGATCTCCCCATGACAAAGACAAAGTGACTACCCTTGATTAATCCCTGTCTCTCCAAGTGGAGAGTAATACTGTCCCTCGGATTTTTTCCAACAGTTTCCCTACCACTGATGTCAGACTCACTGGCCTGTAATTACTTGGTTTATCGCCACTTTCCTTCTTGAATAATGGTACCACATTCGCTATGCTCCAAATCCTCTGGCACGTGTCCTGTTTGAGGATTTGAAAATTTGTGTCAGAGCTCCTGTAATCTCCACCCCTGCCTCAGATAGCAGCCTGGGAAACATCTCATCTGGGCCTGAGGATTTATCCACTTTTAAGCATGGTAAAATCGTTCACACATCCTCCCTTTCATTGCTGATTTGTTCAATCATATCACAGCCCCCCTCGCTGATTTCAGCACGTGCATCCTCCTTCTCCATATTGAATACGCATGCAAACTAATCATTTGAAACCTCACCTGCGTCCTCCGGCTCCACAAACACATTGCCACTTTGGTCCTTCATGGACTCTGCAAATCCGCTTGCCCTTAATATATTTATGAAAGGCGTTGGTACTTTCCTTTGTCTTGCTCGTCAGTGCTTTTTTCATGCCCCCTCTTCGCTCTCCTAATTACTATTTTTAAGTACCTCCCGACACTTTCTATTCTCCTCTGGAGCCTTCGCTGTTTTCAACCAGCCGAGTCTGCCAGAAGCCTCCTTTTTTGCCTTATATAATTCTAGAGAACTCTTGACATACAGGGTTTTCTGGACCTATTGGTCCTATGCTTGACCTTCACGGGAATATGTTGGCCCTGAACTCACACTAATGCCTTTTTGAATGACTCCAACTGGTCTGATGTAGCCTCTCCGACAGGTATCTGCTTCCAGCCCACTTTGGCCAGCTCCTGTTTTATCATATTGGAATCGGCCTTCCCCCAATTCAGTACCTTTATATCCAGCCCATCTTTCTCCGTTTCCATAATTACCATATATCTTACATAGTTATAGTCGCTGTCCCCGAAATGCTGCCCCACTGACACTTCCACCACTTATCCGGCTTCATTCACTAAGATTAGTTCCAGTACCGCCACTTCTTCTTAGATTTTCGACATGCTGGCTCAACAAGCTCTCCTGGATGCGTTTTAAGAATTCCACCCAATTTAAGCCTCTTTTACTAAGACGATCCAAGTTAATATTGGGGATGATGAAATCGCCTAATATTATTACCCTATTAATTTTACACCGCTCTGAGATTTCCCTAGATTTCTTCTCCTCTATCGTTCCCTGACTGTTTGGAGGCCTGTAGTGCACTCCCAGCAAAGTGACGGCTCCATTTTCTAAAAAAATGTCTACCCATATGGCCTCATTTGAGGAACCATCTAAATATCATCCCTCCTTACTGAAGTAATTGACTCATTGACCATTTTTTCAATGCCACCTGCTTGTTTACACCCCCCTCTGTCACGCCTGAAGATTCTATATGACAGAATATTAAGCTGCCAGTCTTGCCCTTCCCTCAACCATGTCTCTGTGTTTTTAGTTTTTTTTAGTTTTAGAGATACAGCACTTAAACAGGCCCTTCGGCCCACCGAGTCTGTGCCGACCATCAACCACCCATTTATACTAATCCTACACTAATCCCATATTCCTACCACATCCCCACCTGTCCCTATATATTTCCCTACCACCTACCGATACTAGGGGCAATTTCTAATGGCCAATTAACCTATCAACCTGCAAGTCTTTGGCATGTGGGAGGAAACCGGAGCACCCGGAGGAAACCCACGCAGACACAGGGAGAACTTGCAAACTCCACACAGGCAGTACCCAGAATCGAACCCGGGTCCCTGGAGCTGTGAGGCTGCGGTGCTAACCACTGCGCCACTGTGCCGCCCCTAGCAACAATATCATAGTCACATGTTTTAATCAACGCCCTAAATTCATATCTCTTATGTGTAAGACTCCTTGCGTTAAAATAGATGCTATCCAGCTTTGCACTATTCACTTGTGCCTTACCAGTCTATATTTGTTCTGGCTTCTAGCCTGAATTAATTTAGCTTCTATAGTTGGCTGTGCATCACCCCCTTCTATACCTCCACTCTGGGTTTACTACAGGCCTCCCAACAGCCAGCGGGAGGTAGAGGAGCAGGTGTGTAGACAGGTTTTGGAAAGATGTAAAGGTAACAGGGTTGGAGAGTTGGGTGATTTTAACTTCCCCAATATTGACTGGGACTCACTTAGATTTAGGGGCTTGGATGGGGCAGAATGTGTGAGGAGCATCCAGGAGGACTATTTGAAACTGTATGTAGATAGTCCAACTAGGGATGGGGCCATTCTGGACCTGGTATTGGGGAATGAACCCGGCCAGGTGGTCGAAGTTTCAGTGGGGGAGCATTTCGGGAGCAGTGACCATAATTCCATAAGTTTTAAGGGACTTGTGGATAACCATAAGAGTAGTCCTCGGTTGAAGGTGATAAAATTGGGGGAAGGCTAATTATAACAATATTAGGCAGGAACTGAAGAATTTAGATTGGGGGCGGCTGTTTCAGGGTAAATCAACATCTGACATGTGGGAGTCTTTCAAACGTCAGCTGATTAGAATCCATGACCGGCATGTTCCTGTGAGGAAGAAAGACAAGTTTGGCAAGTTTCGGGAAGCTTGGATAACACGGGATATTGCGAGCCCAGTGAAAAAGAAAAAGGAAGCATTTGTAAGGGCTGGAAGGCTAGGAAAAGATGAAGCACTTGAGGAATATAAAGACAGTAGGAAGGAACTTAAGCAAGGAGTTAGGAGGGCTAAAAGGGGTCATGAAAAGTCATTGGCAAACAGGATTAAGGAAAATCCCAAGGCTATATATACGTATATAAAGAGCAAGAGGGTAACCAGGGAAAGAGTTGGCCCACTCAAGGACAGAGATGGGAATCTATGCGTGGAGCCAGAGGAAATGGGTGAGGTGCTAAATGAGTACTTTGCATCAGTATTCACCGAGGAGAACGACTTGGTGGATGATGAGCCTAGGGAAGGGAGTGCAGATAAGCTCAGTTATGTCATGATCAAAAAGGAGGAGGTGTTGGGTGTCTTGAAAAGCATTAAGGTAGATAGGTCCTCAGGACCTGATGGGATCTAACCTAGAATACTGAGGGAGGCAAGGGAAGCAATTGCTGGGGCCTTGACAAAAATCTTTGCATTCTCATTGGCTACAGGTGAGGTTCTCAGTGGACTGGAGAATAGCCAAAGTTGTTCCTTTGTTTAAGAACGGTGGTAAGGATAATCCAGGAAATTATCGGCCGGTGAGCCTTACGTCAGTGGTAGGGAAACTATCAGAGAGGATTCTTCGGGACAGGATTTACTCCCATTTGGAAACAAACACACGTATTAGCGAGAGACAGCAGGGTTTTGTGAAGGGGAGGTCGTGTCTTACTAATTTGATTGAGTTTTTAGAGGACGTGATGAAGATGATTGATGAGGGAAGGGCGGTGGATGTTGTCTATATGGACTTTAGTAAAGCCTTTGACAAGGTCCCACATGGCAGACTGGTGCAAAAGGTGAAGTCACACGGGATCAGATGTGAGCTGGCAAGATGGATACAGAAGTGGCTCAGTCACAGAAGACAGAGGGTAACAGTGGATGGGTGTTTTTCTGAATGGAGGGATGTGACTCGTGGTGTTCCGCAGGGATCAGTGCTGGGACCTTTGCTGTTTGTAGTATACATAAATGATTTGGAGGAAAATGTAGCTGGTCTGATTAGTGAGTTTGCGGATGACACAAAGGTTGGTGGTGTTGCAGATAATGATGAGGATTTTCAGAGGATACAGCAGGATATAGATCAGTTGGAGACTTTGGCGGAGAAATGGCAGATGGAGTTTAATCCGGACAAATGTGAGGAAATGCATTTTGGAAGGTCTAATGCAGGTGGGAGGTATACAGAAAATGGCAGAACCCTTAGGAGTATTGGCAGGCAGAGAGATCTGGGTGTACAGGTCCACAGGTCACTGAAAGTGGCAACGCAGGTGGATAAGGTAGTCAAGAAGGCATACGGCATGCTTGCCTTCATCGGTCGGGGCATAGAGTATAAAAATTGGCAAGTCATGTTGCAGCTGGACAGAACCTCAGTTAAGCCACACTTAGAATATTGCGTGCAATTCTGGTCGCCACACTACCAGAAGGACGTGGAGGCTTTGGAAAGGGTGTAGAGGAAGTTTACCAGGATGTTGCCTGGTCTGAAGGGCATTAGCTCTGAGGAGAGGTTGGAAAAACACGGATTGTTTTCACTGGAACGACGGAGGTAGAGGGGCGACATGATAGAGGTTCCCAAAGTTATGAGCGGCATGGACAGAGTGGATAGTCAGAAGCTTTTTTCCCAGGGTGGAAGTGTCAATTACTAGGGGACATAGGTTTAAGGTGAGAGGGGCAAAGTTTAGAGGGGATGTGCGAGGCATGTTTTGTACACAGAGTGTGGTGAGAGCCTGGAACCTGCTGTCAGGGGTGGTGGTGGAAGCAGATACGATAGCGACTTTTAAGAGACATCTTGACAAATATATGAATAGGAAGGGAATGGAGGGATCTGGGCCCTGGAAGTGCAGAATGTTTTAGTTTCGGCAGGCATCGTGATCAGCGCAGGCCTGAAGGTCCGGATGGCCTGATCCTGTGCTGTTCTTTTTTCTTTGTTCTTTGTTCTATCCCATATCCCTGCTAAATTAGTTTAAACCACCGTCTACCACCACCACCCCTCCTCCCTTCCCCCGCCACAACAGCACTACCCAACCACGCTGCAAGGATGTTTTTTCCCTTCCAGTTCAGGCGCATTCCCTCCAAATTGTACAGACCCCACCTTCAACAGAAACAGACCTAGTGATCCAGCAATCTAAAGTCATCCCCGCTGCACCATCTCTTCTGCCACGCATTCATCAGCTCTATCCTCCTATTCCTCTCCTCCCTTGCACGTGTCACCGGGAGTAATCAAGCGACTACGACCTTTGAGGTCCTGCTCATTAATCTGCTAGCTAGCTCCCCAACCTCTTGTAGCAGGACATCATTCGTCTTTCTACCTATGTCGTTGGGAACAATGTCAACCACGACCTCTGACTTTTCACCATCCCCCCTCAGCCACTCCGTGATCTCCTTGACCCTAGCACCAGGGAGGGAACATACCCTTCTGGAGTCACGTTTGCGGCCACAGAAACGCCTATCTGTACCCCTGACGATATAATCCCCAATCATTATAGCTCTCCCACTCTTTTTCATCCCATCCTGTGCAGTTGAGCAACCCGTTGTGCCACAGATTTGGTTTTTGCTGCATTCCCCGAGAAGCTTTCTCCCGTAACACATTCCAAAGCAGAAAATATTTCAGAGAGGGAGATGCACCCAGGGGACTCCCGCATCATCTGCCGAATTCTTCTGCTCCGCCTGCCGATAACCCATTCACCTTCTTTTGAGCAGTCTTTACCTGCGATGTGACCACCTCTCTGTACATGCTCTCTACGATGATTTAAGCCTCGCGGATGCTCCAATGTCCCCAGTCTGTCACTCCAGATCCGAGGCGTGGATTTTGAGTAGCTGCAGCTGGAGGCACTTCCTTCACACGTGCTCGCCCTGCACACTGGAAGTGTCCCTGCCTTCCCGCATTGCACAGGATGAGCACTCCATGCTGCTGAGCTGTCCTGCAATGATTTTTCCTTAATTTCCTCCCTCAAATTACGAGAAACTTAGAGATTATTTACACAAGGGATCTTAATTCCCAAAACAAGCACTACTTAGTATATATAAAAATATGCAGACCTTCCCTTTCTCTTAGCTTTTGTAAATAATGAAGCTATTTACATATACTCCCCAACGCATTTACTCACCAACCGATCACCTTGCAGCTTTCCTATGATATCACCGCTCAATTTTTTTTCCAAACTCAAACTCAGTCAGCACAAGCCAAATCCTGAAGAGGTATGACTGCACTCCACTACTGAAGATAAGAAAAGACCCAAGCCTCGATCTGAATGTACCTGCTCCCGGTTATAGACGTTTGTTTGAGGGGCTGCAGTCGTTTTAGGGGCTGCGGAGATTGTCTGCTTCAGAGGACCAGGTGGAGTGCAAGTGAGAGTTGCGTGGACAGAAAGAAAGTAAAGGGGCCACACAGAGAGACATTGAGAAAGGCAGGGAGAGAGACAGTGAGTGGCAGGGAGACAGAGAACGTGGGAGTAGCAGGGAGAGACAGTCGATGTGAGGGACACGCATGGAGAGAATGTGAGAAGGACAGATAGAGAGAGTAAAACTGATAGGCTAAGCAGAGAGAATCAAATGGAGAGTGGCAGGCAATGTTCATCATTGAGTTTCAGTGGAAGAGTGTCGGAGGTCAAGAATAGAACTGACAGCGAGGGAGTGGAATACAGAATTAAAATGACAAGTGACCAGAAGCTCAGGATCAAGCATGCACAATGACTGTATATTCAACAGAACAATCTACCAATCTGAGTTTGCTCCTCTCCCAATGTCCAGGAGATTCCATCGTGAGCAACGAATACAGTTACAAAATTGTAAGAAGTGCAAGAAAATCTTAGTCACCTGGAAGGAGTTTAGTTGGGTTTGGGCAGTGCTTGCATGGGAAGGTGATCTCGGAAAGGGAGTGGATGTTAAGGGTAACTGAAGAGTGGGTTATTATTTCTCTAAGAGAGTGGGGTGGGAAGGAAGATCAATAAACCATTTGTGGTGTACTTAGCTGGACATGGCAGAAATGGTGGAGGATGATGTGGTGAATATGGGGGCTGGTGGCCTGGAAGATGAGGACATAGGAAACCTCATTATTTATTCTGCTGGGGAAGGGAATGAGCTGAAGACAATAATGCGGGAAATGGGCTGGGCATGGTCGAGAGCCCTGTTAACCACAGTGGAGAGAAATATCGACTGAGGATTACTGAAGACATTTCAGAAGCACAGGTGTGGAAGGTCACGTCGTGGGAACAGATGAAATGGAGTTGAAGAAACTGGGAGAATGGAACAGAGTCTTTCCAAGAAGTGGGGTCGGAGGAAATATAATCAAAGAAAGTGCGGAAGGCGGTGAGATTAAAATAGATACGGGTGGACATCCAATCCCCTGAAATGCCGGTGCAGACGTCAAAGAAGCGTAGTGAAGTGTAAGAGACGGACAATGAGAAGACGAATGGGGCGGGGTAGGGGGAATAAAAGCAAAGTTGATGAAATTTTCCACTTCAGGGCGAAAGAACAAAATCGGACCAGCACAGTCACTTATTTGTCGTTAATAAAAAAATGTAAAGGAGGAATCCTGAGTAGGATTAAGGAAAATAATGTTCCACGTATCCGACACAAAGGAAACAAAGCGAGGACCCAAACGGGTTTCCATAGCGACGCCATTTGAGTGGGGAATGTCCCATTGCCCTAATGTGTGTCTGGATGCTGCCAGAGCTTTTCTTCCAAAACCAGACCCGACGATTAAGAGAGGAGTTCCAACGTGATTTGACAAAGAACAAAGCAAAATGAATCAATATGAAATGGTCCCTCAGAATTTGCCAGCAGGAGATGGTGGAGGGAAACTGGCTGGGGAATGGTCTCATGCTGTCCGTCATATAAAATTCCATCCACTGTGAATTTAAACACAGCTTGGGTTTATTGGCCATTGGAGCAGAGATGGACAGACTGACAAGTGCAGAAATGCAAATGGTTTCTACAGCGCAACTCCAAGTACAGAAAGACGGACGTCTGATGGGTTCTGGGAAAATCGGGGCTGAATCACACAGCGGATGCGGATTGAGGGCCTGAAGAAGGGAGAGACAGCTCTGAGGAGAGGTTTAAGCCGTCATATAAAGTGAAAAAATTCAACAAAGAACTCCAAGACATTTTATGCAGAAACTGGGGAGGTATTCGCGAGATCAAAGGGTGGGGAATCACTCTGTTTCAGATAGAGTGCATCTACACCTGCTAAAATGATAGGGAAGCGATAACAGAGCCACGATTATATGTTATTTAATAACCACCAAAATAGGGAATAGTTCTAAATGACTGATGCCAGCTGATGTGATTTCTGTATTTGAAACAGAACATAAAATCAATTGAAGTGAGAGGGGTAGGCAGAGTGCAAGTGAGAGTGGCGTGGACAGGGATAAAATGTGCGGTGCAGAGAAAACAAAGAACAAAGAACAAAGAAAATTACAGCACTGGAATAGGCCCTTCGGCCCTCCAAGCCTGCGCCGATCCAGATCCTGAATCTAAACAGAGAAAGTGAGAGGTTGGAAGAGAGAGACAGAATGTGAGAGGAACGGGGGAGAGGAAAATGTGGGCTGAATGGAGAGGCATAAAGTGAAAGTGGCAGGGTGAGTGGGAAAGTGGGAGGAACAGGGGGGAGAAAGTAAATGGAAGGAGGAGCGAGAGAGAGAAGCTGTGAGGGACGCACACAGAGAGAATGTGAGAGGGGCAGATAGAGGGAGGTAATATGATATGGTGCGCAAGAAGAGTCAGAGACAGCGGTAGGCGGAGTACAAGTCAGAGTGCTTTGGACAGACGTAAAGTGAGCGGGGAAGGCAGAGAGAAACTGAGAGGGGCATGGAGAGAAAAAATGAGAAGTTGAGTGAGAGAGTGTGAGAGGGCTAGGGAGAGAGAGACCTTGAGAAGGTGGTGGCAGAGAGAGAAAATGACACATGCAGGGTGATGGAGAAATATGAGAGGAGCAGGGAGAGAGAAAAAAGTGATAGATGTGCCATATTATTCCCCGATGGTTGAAGATCACCTGGAGGGATATTTGGGTTGAAATGTAAAACAAAAAGGGCTACACAATGCCTCCTGAAAAGGATTAATGGTATTTAAACAATAATCTATCTTTCTTTCATTGGGAAAGGCCAGTACTTTAATCATTTCTCATTTGGAAGTGAAGCTGTTGAATTTTCTCCTTGCTTTGTTTATACTCCTCACATAAATGGCGGCCGCTGAGTGCAACGAGACCGGCTGGCCTGCCATTGTTGACATGGAGGATCAACAAGGACAGAAAAGTGAACTAAATTAGCATTCTCCACCAACAGTGCAGAGGGAGTTTTTTGCCACCCAAATGCTGCAGCCATATTGTTTTGTTTGTTTCCAATACATAAGAAACAAATATTTCACTTTAATTTCTGGAAATTTCTTCGTTATATTCTTTCATTCAAGTGGTCCAGTCTTCACTTGTGAAAATAGACAAGGAGTCTTCCAAGGCTATTGCACCACGTGAAACAAACAAAGAACAAAGAACAGTACAGCACAGGAACAGGCCATTCGGCCCTCCAAGCCTGCGCCAATCTTGATGCCTGCCTAAACTAAAACCTTCTGCATTTCCGGGGACTGTATCCCTCTTTTCTCATCTTATTCGTGCATTTGTCAAGATGCCTCTTAAACGTCATTATCGTACCTGCTTCCACCACCTCCCCCGGCAGCAAGTTCCAGGCACTCACCACCCTCTGTGTAAAGAACTTGCCTCGCACATCCCCTCTAAACTTTGCCCCTCTCACCTTAAACCTATGTCATCCAGTGACTGACTCTTGTGCTAGTCTGCAATATGAGCAACGTCCTAGTATTCCCGAAATAGCATCAACCTTCGAAGTTTCTTCACCAGAAGGACAGCAACTGGTTCAAGACAGCACAGATCCACCATGTCAAGGGTTGCATTAAGCATGTGAAATCCGTGGTTGCTTGCCAGTGGTACCAACATCCCGCAAATTATTCAATACAGTGAAAAAATATTTGTTGAGTGTTTCTGAAATACCCTGCTCAGTTGCTTTGATATGCCCTGCAATATGTGTTCATGGTCACTAAGTCTGTACGTGTGCATTGCGATGGAGTAATATATCGATCTGACTGTGACATTGAATTTGAGCAGGTGGGTGAATAATTCCCATCTGAATTCCTACTTCAGCTCATCTGCTGTTGAAACCCTAATACATGCCTTTGATTTGTATAATTCTCTCACTGGTTGCGGCGTCACTAACCAGGGTAGCATTTATTTCCCATCGACAATTGTTCTTGAGAAGGTGTCGGTGAGCTGCACTCTTGAAACGCTGCATTCCATATGGTGTAACTGAACCCACAGTACCGTCAGGAGGGGAGTTCCAAAAATTTGAACCAGCGACAGCGAAGGAACAGCGAAATAGTTCCATGGCGGGATGATGTGTGGCTTGGAGGGGAACTTGCGGGTGGTGGTGTTTCCATACACCTGTTGCCTTTGTTGTTTTCGATATTAGACGTTCTGGGTTTGGAAGCTGCTTTCAAAGGAGCCTTGGTGAGTTCCTACAGTGCATCTTGTAGAGGGGGGGACTATAGATCAGCGGACGCGCCGTGGCCCCGTCATTACCTAGGCACCCCTAACTAAGCAGCTCATCCACCGGCAGACTAAATTCCAGGAGAAAATTAAAGGACACTGAAAGAGTCCGCTTGCCGAATCCCAGTCACCCCAAAACCACCAGTTGCAACAATAAGCGACCCTCCATCTTTATAGCAATCGGGCATGCACTCCAAAACTTGCAACTGAATGTTTGATCTATCAGCCGCCGTGCGAAACCACATTGGAGGTCCTGTCACCCAACATTCCTTTGATGTACGTTGCCGATAAGAGACTATTATTGGAACTGAAGAAGCAGGCCGCTATTAAATCAAGGACTTTGACCTACTGTGCTACTCACCTCATGATAAATACGGTCATGCGACCTATTTCCAATCTGACATTGCCGATGCAGCAGACCTTCATCCACCACGTTCTGTGGCACAATTCGGATGTGCAGTGTTCACATTGCAAACGTATGCAAGTCTTCAGGTACCAGTAGGGAAAAGTACGTACTACCAATACTGCCTCACAGACACCTAAGTGCGAGACTTCAACAGCCACCACTGTGGTATCACAGCATCTGACACAGATGGTGAACAGCTCATAGTGTGGACCTCCAGAAAACACCTAAACCAAAGTACAACCCCAAGCAATGAGGAAATTATCATTCAGTCAGATGGAGTCGGAAATTTTCACCTGACCTAGGGTGGGTCAGTTCCCTTGATGATCACCCTCAACCATCACAATGCCGAGCCCCGGACGACTTCCCACATAATCAACGCAGATCATCGTTCATTTACATTGTCCTTTGCATTCCAGTCATCAACAGTGCAAGGCAGATGCAATGGAAATTCAATAAAGCAGATTGGTAAACATGCAGCGAGTTCGTGGACGGCATCATTGTAACTATACCTATCAAGAATATACCGATATAATCATTACATAAGCATTTCAGTGTTCCAATTCACAAAGCTGATTGCACAGCCATGCCTCGTAGCTACCGATCCAATGACGTTGCAAGCCTTGATGCAGGGACTGCAGCACTCCTTAAGGAATATGAATCATCTGGTGACGCTGAAATGATAGACCATCTCATGGAGTCTCTCAATGTTGCACGTCACGCAAGATGGGAGGAAATGACATCAGGGCTAACTTTCAATCCTTGCAGTGCTGGAGCCTGATTCGCTGCCTTGGATCAGTCCAACAATTAATTATTAAATCGTCCATCAGTCAACCCGAACCAAATTGTTGGCCATCTTTTCCATCTAGCGATGGCACCATTGGTGAAAAAAAACACATCAGCTATAATGAGCTGAAAAAAGCAACACCAAAACATGCAGAACATGCATTCCTCACCCTCTCAAGAATACAGAACTGGAGAAAGCATTAAAGGGTCTGAAATGTCAAAAAGCAGCGGGATATGACTACATTGCACCAGAATTCATGGAACGACTATATCAAAACAAGAACAAACAAACAAAGAACAGTACAGCGCAGGAACAGGCGATTCGGCCCTCCAGGCCTGCGCCGATCTTGATGCCTGCCGAAACTAAAACCTTCTGCACTTCCGGGGACCGTATCACTCTATTCCTATCCTATTCAAGTATTTGTCAAGATGCCTCTTAAACGGCGCTATCGTACCTGCTTCCACCACCTCCCCCGGCAGCAAGTTCCAGGCACTCACCAGTCTCTGTGTAAAGAACTTGCCTCGCACATCCCCTCTAAACTTTGCCCCCTCACCTTAAGCCTATGCGCCCTAGTAACTGACTCTTCCACCCTGGGAAAAAGCTTCTGACTATCCACTCTGTCCATGCCACTCATAACTTTGTAAAACTCTATCATGTCGCCTCTCCACCTCTGTCATTCCGGTGAAAACAATCCGAGTTTATCCAACCTCTCCTCATAGCTAATGCCCCCCGCACCCCCCCCCCCCCCCAGATCAGGAAACACCCTGGTAAACCTCTTCTGTACCCTGTCCACGTCCTTCTGGTAGTGTGGCGACCAGAATTGCACGCAATATTCTAAGTGTGGCCCAACTAAGGTTCTGTATAGCTGCAACATGACTTGCCAATTTTTATACTCTATGCCCCGACCGATGAATCCAAGCATGCTGTATGCCTTCTTGACTCCCTTATCAATCTGTGTTGTCAATTTCAGTGACCTGTGGAGATGTACGCCCATGTCTCTCTGCCTGCCAATACTACTAAGGATTCTGCCGTTTACTGTGTACTTCCCACCTGCATTAGATCTTCCAAAAGGCATTACCTCACATTTGTATGGATTAAACTCCATCAGCCATTTCTCCGCCCAAGTCTCCAACCGATCTATATCCTACTGTATCCTCTGACAATCCTCATCACATCTGCAAATCCACCAACCTTTGTGTCATCTGCACACTTACTAATCAAGACCAGCTACATTTTCTCCAAATCATTTATATATAATACAAACAGCAAAGGTCCCAGCACGGATCCCTGTGGAACACCACTAGTCACAGCCCTCCATTCAGAAAAGCACCCTTCCACTGCTAACCTCTGGCTTTTATGACAGAGTCAGTTCTGTATCCATCTTGCCAGCTCACCTCTGAGCCCGTGTGACTTCACCTTTTGTACCAGTCTGCCATGCGGGACCTTGTCAAAGGCTTTACTGAAGTCCATATGGACAACATCCACTGCCCTTCCTTCATCAATCATCTTCGTCACTTCCTCAAATAACTCAATCAAGTTGGTGAGACACGACCTCCCCTTTACAAAACCATGCTGCCTCTCGATAATAAGTTCATTTGTTTCCAAATGGAAGTAATTCCTGTCCCGAAGAATCCTCTCTAACAATTTCCCGACCACTGACGTAAAGCTCACCGGACTATAATTTCCTGGATTATCCTTGCTACACTTCTTAAACAAAGGAAAAACATTGGCTATTCTCCAGTCCTCTGCGACCTCACCTGTAGCCAATGATAATGCAAAGATTTCTGTCAAGGCCCAAGCAATTTCTTCCCTTGCATCCCTCAGTATTCTGGGGTAGATCCCATGAGGCCCTGGGGAATTATCTACCTTAATGCTTTGCAAGGCGCCCAGCACCTCCTCCTTTTTGAGAACGACATCACCCAGACTATCTGCACTCCCTTCCCTGTGACTCATCATCCAACAAGTCCTTCTCTTTGGTGAATACTGATGCAAATTACTCATTTAGTACATCGCCCATTTCCTCTGGCTCCGCACATAGGTTCCCTCCTCTGTCCCTGAGTGGGTCAACCCTCTCCCTGGCTACCCTCTTGCTCTTTATTTACGTATACAAAGCCTTGGGATTCTCCTTAATCCTGTTTGCCAATGACTTTTCATGACCCATTTTAGACCTCCTGACTCCTTGCTTAAGTTCCTCCCTACTTTTTTTATATTCCTCAAGGGCTCCGTCTATTCCCAGCCTTCTGGTCCTTATGAATGCTTCTTATTTTCTTTTTGACGAGGCTCACAATATCCCTCGTTATCCAAGATTCCTGAAACTTGCACAAGTTATCCTTCTTCCTCACAGGAACATGACGGTCCTGGATTCTAATCAGCTGACGTTTGAAAGACTCCCACATATCAGATGTTGATTTACCCTCAAACAGCCGCCCCCAATCTAAATTCTTCAGTTGCTGTCTAATATTGTTATAATTAGCCTTCCCCCAATTTAGCACCTTCACCCGAGGACTACTCTTATGCTTATCCACAAGTACCTTAAAACGAATGGAATTATGGTCACTGTTCCCGAAATGCTACCCGACTGAGACTTCGACCACGTGGCCGGTCTCATTCCCCAATACCAGGTCCAGTACTGTCCCTTCCCTAGTTGGACTATCTATATATTGTTTCAAGAAGCTCTCCTGGATGCTCCTTGCATATTCTGCCCCATCCAAGCCCCCAGCACGAAGTGAGTCCCAGTCAAGAAAGGGGAAGTGAAAATCAACCACCACAACAGCCATGTTACCTTTACACCTTTCCAAAATCTGTCTACATATCTGCTCCTCTACCTCCCACGGCCTGTTGGGAGGCCTGTAGTAAACCCCCAACATCTTGACAGCACCTTTCCTATTCATGAGCTCCACCCATATTGCCTCGTGGCATGATCCCTCCAAGGTGTCCTCCCACAGTGCAGCTGTGATATTCTCCTTAACCAGTAATGTCATGTGCTCGTGTCCATCTAAATCAATTCTACACAAGAATCATCAGCTCCAATTCACTCTCGAACGTTGGCATTTTCCATAAAAAAATCATTGCCATTCCAAAATCCGGAAGAAATCACGCACTGGCGGCCAGCTATCGACCAATATCTTTACGTTCGTTTGCCTTAAAATTCATGCGTGGCTTATCCTGCAATACATACCTCCAGAAGAAGAGACCATCCTTAATGTCAACCAGGTTGGTTTCCATAAGGGGCGCAGCACATGTGAACAAGTTCTGGCACTCACCAGTTCCATGAAAAGTGGCTTCCAAAAGAAACTAAAGACTGTCATACTGGACCTCACATCTGCCTGTGATACAGTGTGGCACAGTGGTCTGCTCCTCAAACTGTCCATAATTCTTCTAACCTGTGTCGTATCAGTAGCTGAAACATTCCTTCCCGCCAGACAATTTAGACTTCACATTGGACAAGGGAGAAGTGAGTGGAGAAGACTGGCAAACGGAATAACACAGGACTTCGTTCTCGCCCCAAAGCTGTTCAACATATCTACAAATAGCCTGGCAACAACCATGTCTCGCAAGTTTATCTGTGCTGATGACCTCTGTTGTCCCACCCAAGCTAAATCCTTCTGCATCCTGGACCAGACCCTTAATGAAGACATCACCAAGTCGATGGACTGCTGCAGCACATGGCGTCTCACAGTGAATCCCCCGAAAGCCATTTGTATTCGTGTATTCCCCCTCCACAGAGACATTCGGCAAAATAATTGCATGTAACCATGGATGGGCAGAGACCAAAGCATGATTCCAAACGAATATATTTGTAAGTGACTCTAGGTAGGACTGTGTTCTTCCAGGAGCATCAGAAAATATAAACAGCAACAAAGGACAAATCCAGAAACAAACTATTGAGCAAACTTGCTGGATGTATGTGGGGCGTTGCTGCCTGAGCACTCTGGAACTCACCAGCAGTGTACGGTGTACCATGTGCAGCAAAGGTGGTCACACACACATGCAAATGACCATTCAATGTGAATGCAGTAATGCACACGAAAAGTGGAACCCTCGACTCAACATGTTTTCCTTTGGGTTCCTGATCTCGCAAACATCAATTGCCCACACATTCGCCGACTGAAGAAAACCTACTATATCGCAGAAATAATCCGTGCTGCAGCTCACGTATCACTCGATAATGACATTTTCAATCCACTGACTTCCCGCCTTCCATCTTGGCGCCCCATTTTGCGCAAACTTGCTGAGCAAGATCTACCAGCAGATATGCTTTTGGTCAAGGAATGGGAAGCACGGGAAGTCACTCACATGTTCCCTGTGAAAAACCTTATCTGGAAAGTGGCCGGCATTCAACTACCACGGCGAGAGTGGTCCCTGCTAAACAGGTTCAGCACAAGCCAGGTCCCCTGCACATCCAACATCCACCGCTGAGGCTCAGTACAACCACCTTCTGCTTTTGTGGAAAAACGTGAGCAAATCTGCACATTATCGAGTTGATCATAAATTCCTATTTTTTATTTATTTTTAACGATAGCTTCTTGAATGATTTGAATTTTGACTTCTTTTTTCATGAGCCAACTTCACTGGGGCCTTTATCTTCATGCATCTTGCTGTCTGTTACGAATTACTACCCAGAGATTAAATGGCAGACTAATAACCTCAACATCAGAAAATGAGGAGGCTATTGATTGACTCTGGATATTTTCATTCCATAAATAATAATAAAAATAATCCTGTTGATCGTACATATTGAAGCCACTGTGCGTTGTTGGTGGTGGAAATGAATATTGAAGGTGGTGGATGGGTTGCAAATCAAGTGGGCCGTCTGTCCACGACAGTGTCAAGCTTAGAACATGGAACATAGAACAGTACAGCACAGTACAGGCCCTTCGGCCCACGATGTTGTGCCGAACATTTAACCGACTCTAACAACAAACTTACTACCTACCCTTCATTCTACTATCATCCATGTACCTATCCAAGAGTCGCTTAAATGCCCCTAATGTATCTGCTTCTGCGGCCACTGCTGGCAGCGCATTCCACGCGCCCACCACTCGCTGTGTAAAGAATCTACCTCTGACATCTCCCCGAAATCTTCCTGCTATCACCTTAAAATTATGCCCCCTGATGACAGCCCGTTCCACCCTGGGAAAATGTCTCTAACTATCCACTCTATCTATGCCTCTCATCATCTTGTACCCCTCTATCAAGTCACCTCTCATCCTTCGACGCTCCAATGAGAAAAGCTCCAGCTCCCTCAATCTTTGTTCGTAGGACATGCCCTCCAGTCCAGGCAGCATCCTGGTAAATCTCCTCTGCACCCTCTCTAAAGCTTCCAGATCCTTCCGATAATGAGGCGACCAGAACTGAACACAATATTACAAGTCTGGTCGAATTTATAGAGCTGCAGCATTACCTCGCGGCTATGAAACTCAATTCCCCTGTTAATGAAAGCCAACACACCATATGCCTTCTTAACAACCCGATCAACTTGGGTGGCAACTTTGAGCGACCTATGGACATGGACCCCAAGATCCCTCTATTCCTCCACACTACCAAGAATCCTGTATTTAAGCCTGTATTCTGCATTCAAATTCGACCTTCCAAAATGAATCACTTCAAACTTTTCCAGGTTGAACTCCATCTGCCCCTTTTCAGCCCAGCTCTGCATCCTGTCAATGCCCCGTTGCAACCTACAACAGCCTTCCACACTATCCACAACTCCAGCAACCTTCGTGTCATCGGCAAACTTGCTAACCCAGCCTTCCACTTCCTCATGCAAGTCATTTATAAAAATCACAAAGATCAGAGGTCCCAGAACAGATCCTTGTGGAACACCACTGGTCACCGAGCTCCATGCTGAATACTTTCCATCTACTATCACCCTCCGACTTCTATGGGCCAGCAAATTTTGTATCCAGACAGCCAGCTTTCCCTGAATCCCAGGCCACCTTACTTTCTGAATGAGCCTACCATGGGGAACCTTTAGCCTTGCTAAAATCCATATACACCACACCCACTGCTCTTTCTTCATCAATGTGTTTTGTCACATTTCCAAATAATTTAATAAGGCTTGTGAGGCATGTCCTGCCCTTCACAATTCCATGCTGACTGTCTCTAATCAAACCATGCCTTTTCAAATAATCATAAATCCTGTCTCTCAGAATCCTCTCCAATACTTTGCCCACTACCATCGTAGGACTGACTGGTCTATAATTCCCATGGTTATCCCTATTCCCTTTCTTGAACAAAGGAACAACATTTGCCATCCTCCAATCATCCGGTACTACTCCAGTGGACAGTGAAGACGCAAAGATCATCGCCAGAAAAGCAACAATCTCTTCCCTCACTTCCCATAATATCCTTGGGTATATCCCAACTGGCCCCGGGGACTTATCTGTCCTCATATCATTCAAAATCTCCAGCACATCCTCCCTCTTAACATCAACCTGTTCGAGCATATCAGCCTGTTCCAAGCTGTCCTCGCAAACGACGAGGTCCCTCTCACTAGTGAATACTGAACCAATGTATTCATTAAGGACCTCCCCTACCTCCTCCGACTCCAGGCACAAGTTCCCTCCACTATCCCTGATCGGCCCTACCCTCATCTGGCCATCCTCTTGTTCCTCACATAAGTGTAGAACACCTTCGGATTTTCCTTAATCCTACCCGCCAAGACTTTTTCATGTCCCCTTCTAGCTTTCCTAAGTCCATTCTTCAGTACCTTCCTGGCTATCTTGTAACACTCTAGAGCCTGTCGGATCCTTGCTTCCTCAACCTTAAGTAAGCTTCCTTCTTCCTCTTGACTAGCTGTTCCACATCTGTTGTCATCCAAGGTTCCTTCACCCTCCCACACTTCCCTGCCTCATCGGGACAAACCTATCCAACAGTTGCAGCAAGTGCTCCCGAAACAACCTCCACATTTCTGTCGTGCATTTCCCTGAGAACATCCGTTCCCAATTTATGCTCCCCAGTTCCTGCCTAATAGCATTGTAATTCCCCCTCCCCCAATTAAATATTTTCCCATCCCGTCTGCTCTTGTCCCTCTCCATGATGATAGTAAAGGTCAGGGAGTTGTGATCGCTATCACCAAAATGCTCTCCCACAGAGAGATCTGCCACTTTGCCTGGTTCGTTGCCAAGCACCAAGTCCAACATCGTCTCTGCTCTCGTCGACCTATCTGCATGTTGAGTCAGGAATCCTTCCTGGACACACCTGACAAAAACTGCTCCATCCAAACTATTTGCACTAAGGAGGTTCCAATCAATATTAGGGAAGTTGAAGTCATCCATGACAACATCTCTGTTACTTCTGCACCTTTCCAAAATCTGCCTCCCAATCTGTTCCTCCATGTCTCTGTTGCTTTTGGGGGGTCTATAGAAAACTCCCAACAAAGTGACTGCCCCTTTTCTGTTTCTGACTTCCACCCATAATGACTCAGTAGACAAACCCTCCTCGACGACCTCCCTTTCTGCAGCTGTGATACTATCCCTGATTAACAGTGCCACTCCCCCACCTCTTTTACCTCCCTCCCTATTCCTTTTGAAACATCTCAACCCCGGAACATCCAACATCCATTCCTGCCCCTGAGATATCCACGTCTCCGTAATGGCCACAACATCGTAGCTCCAAGTACTGATCCATGCTCTAAGTTCATCACCCTTATTCCTCAGACTTCTTGCGTTAAAATAGACACACTTCAACCCATCATACTGGCTGCAAATTTGCCCTGTCAACTGTCTAACCTTCCTCTGCACTCGGTATCTGCCTGTTCAACAGCTACCCCATCCACTGATCCGTGGCTCCGGTTCCCATCCCCCTGCCAAACTAGTTTAAACCCTCCCGAAGAGCTCTAGCAAACCTCCTGCCCAGGATATTGGTGCCCCTCCAGTTCAGATGCAACCCGTCCTTCTTGTACAGGTCCCACCTTCCCCAGAAGGTATCCCAATGATCCACATATCTGAATCACTCCCTCCGACACCAGTTCTGTAGCCACGTGTTCAGCTGCACTCGCTCCCTTTTTCTCGCCTCTCTAGCACGTGGCACCGGTAACAATCCTGAGATTACTGCTCTGCTCGGCCTGCCTTTCAGCTTCTTGAGTGTTGTTGGAGATGGACTCATTTAGGCAAGTGAGGAGTATTCTATCACACTCCTGTTGTGCCTTGTAGATTGTGGACAGGCTTTGGGCAGACAGGATATGAGTTACTTGCCGCAGAATTCCTAGCCTCTGACCTGCTCTTTTAGCCGCAGTGTTTATGTGGCTGGTCAAGTTCAGTCAGTTCAATGGGAACCCCAGGGTGTTGATAGTGGGAGATTCAGCGATGGTCATGCTATTGAATGTCAATGGGATGATGGTTGGATTATCTCTTCTTTGAATTGGTCATTACCTGGCACTTGTTTGGTGGAAATTTAACTTGTCACTTACTGCAAGTCTGTATAATGTACAGGTCTTACTGCAGACGGACACGAATTGTTTCATTATCTGAGGAATCACAAATACTGTTGAACAATACGCACTCATCTGCAAACATCCCCACTTCTGCCCTTATGATATATGGAAGGTCATTGATGAAGCAGCTGAAGATGGTTGGGCCTAGGACAGTACCCTGAGGAACCCCTGTCGTGATGTCCCTGGACTGAGATGATTTATTTCCACAGTGACCTTCCTAACTCCCACAACGCCCCCATGTCTGCAACATCCTCCAGCCCGACAACACATCCAATCACTGTGACCTGCTCCAATCCCACATCCCACCATACCTCTGTTAACACTTCCAGCCCTTACAACCATCCCTAACCTAACTCTTCCACCTTCTCGAATACTTCCAATCCTCCATAATCACAGAAACCTCTCCCAGCTGCTAAACCCTCCATATCTCTGTAACGTCCTCCAACTCCTATTCCTCTCCCTTTCTCCACATGCTCCGCCAGCCCCTGCAACTCTCCTTAAATCAGGAATTTCTTACAATCCCTAAAACCCTCCTAGATCCCTGTGCTTCTCTAATTCTCAATTCTCAAAGAACACACAGCAACACCATTATCTAACTCACCAGGTGGGGATAACAAGAGAGAGATTGAGGGAGAGATGGCACTGAGCAGACTGGGGAATGGAAGGGAGATGCACTCAAATGTGTGTAGCCAAACATAGAACAATTAATGATCAACTTACACCGGAAGGTTTCCAGCTGCTTTTCCTTCTGCACAGACGTGAGGAACTAAGAATTGAACCAGTGGGGCTTGAGGAGGGACTCTGTCTGCTGGTTCTCCGGTTGCTCTCAGTTGCATAGTTTATTCATGAATTGAATAAATGATTTAACTGGATGTTTCACCGTGTTTCTGAACTGCTCCCTGAACTTGGTCTTGTCTTCGACCAGCCTCCTCTGACTCCTTGCAAAGGTTCCTTTCCCCCTTCCATTTTATTTTCAACCTTCCCCAACCATTCTCGCAACTAGTTCCCCTAGGACATCAGTCTCAGTCCTGCCGAAGTGTAACCCGGCCAGGTTGAAATGGTCCCACCTGCCCCAGAACCGTCTCCAATGTCCTAGGAATTTAAAACCCTCCCCTTCACACCATCTCTTGAGCCTCGTATTCATCCACTATATCCTGCTATTACTGCTATGACCAGCACTTCGCACTGGTACTTATCCTGAGATCATTACCTTTGAGGTCCTACGTTTCAACTTACTTCCTAATTCCCTATACTCTGCTTATAGGACCTCAACCATTTATTTTACCTACGTCGTTTGAGCAATTAGGTACCACGGCCTCTGGCTGTTCACCCTCTCCCTTTAGAATGTACTGTAATCGCTCTGAAACATCCTTGACCCTAGCACCAGGGAGGCAACATACCATCCTAGGGTCTCGTTTGTGGCCGCAGAAACGCCTAACTATTCCCCACACAATTGACTCCCCTATTACTTTTGTATTCTCATACTTTTTCCGCCTCCCCTGTGCAGCAAAGCAAACCGTGGTGCAACAAATAGGGCTGTTGTTGCCTTCCCCTGAGAGGACATTCCTCCCAAAGCAGTGGAATAGCCAAAGGAGATTCCTGAAATGCCTGCCTCGTCCTCTTGCTCAGCCTGTTGGTCATCCATTCCCTTCCTGCCTGTGGAGTCTCAGCCTGCAGTGTGACCACCACTCTATACATACTGTCCACGGGACTCTCCATCTCTCGGATGCTCCACAGTGTCCCCAGTCTCCGCTTCAGCTCTGAACCCCAGGAGCTACAGCTGGATACACTTCCTGCAAACATGCTGCTCCCGGGCACTGGAATCGTTCCCGGTTTCCACATAGAGCACGAGGAACACATCATGGCTTTGAGCTCTTCTGCCATGACTTACCCATTTAAACTAAACCTTTTGGATGATGATTAATATCAAATAATATCAATTACTCTAGGGACTTTCCTCCCTGCTCCTCGTTACTACAGAACTCCCTGAAACAACTAGTTAATACATATGAAAATAAACTGTAGACTTTTCTTACCTTAGTTACTAAGCCAGCTATTTCGAGCTATTCGCTAACAGCAGTTACTCAGCAAACAATCACCTTGCAGCTTTCCTATGATGTCACTGTTGATGATTTTTCCCGACCCGACTCGACCATTATTTAACCAACCTCGGTTTTTTCCCTTTGTTGCTTATCTGCTCAAGTTTAAATCACCTTTCAAGTCCAAAAAGTGTATGAACATTGGAGCCACTTACCAAAGGTCGTGATGGAGCGTGTCCGGCATGGCCCAACCTGACCTGAGCCCGAATGCTGGACCCAGAAGAGCGACCGGATCTGACGCATGTCATCGGGTGACGCCGGGTATGGGTCGGGTAGACAGTCTTTCCGTAAGGCTTATGTCAGGTCATTGGAGACATGCAAGTGCTCATTATTAAGGAAGAAAAACCAGGACATTTAGAAAAAATAACGAAATCAAGAAGAAGCAACATGGTTTTTTGAAAAGGATATTATGTTTGACAAATCTGTGAGAGTTCTTTGAGGATATAAGAAGCAGAGTTGATAAAGGTGTACCGGTACATGTCATGTATTTGAATTTCCAGAAGGCATTCGATAAGGTGCCACATAAAAGGTTATTGCACAAGGTAGGGGCTCAAAGTATTGGGGGAAATATGTTTGTGTGCATTGAGGACTGAGTATCACAGAAGTGTGAGAATCGGGATTACTGGGTCTTCTTTTGGTTAAAAAGACGTAACTAGTGGAGTGCAACAAGGAACATTCGGAGGGGCTCAGTTATTTACAATCTATATTAATGACTTGGAGGAGGAGGCCGAGTGTAATATATCTGACTCTGCTGATGATGCAAAAATAGGTAGGAGGTCATGTTGTGATGAGATCATAAGGAATTTGTAATGGAATATAGATAGGTTCAGTGAGTGGGAAAAATCCATACAGATGGAGTTTAATGCAGAAAAGTGTGAGGGAGGAAGAAACATAAGGCAGACTTGTTTAAATGGAGACAGACTCCAAAAATGCAGCACAGAGGAATCTTGGTGTTATTGTGCGTGAAACACAAAAAGTTAGCATGCAAGTGCAGCAAGGAATTAAGAAGGCAAATGGAATTTTGGCTTTTATTGCTAAAGGGGCTGGAGTTTAAAAACAGGAAAGTTATGTTACAACTGTCCAGGGTGTTGGTGAGTCTGCACCTTGAGAACTGTGTACAATTTTGATCCCTGTTTTTAAGAAAGGATAGAGAGGCTTTGGAGGCAGTACAAAAAAGATTCACTGGGCTGACTCATGGGATGAAGGGGTTGAATTAACAAGAAAGAATAAACAGGTTATGCTTTTATTCGTTGGAGTTTAGAAGAATGAGTGGGTGATCGTATTGAAAAGTATAAGATTCTGAGGGGGCTTGACAGAGTAGATGTTGAGATGATATTTCCACGAGTGGGGGAATCTCAAACTAGGGGACATATTTGCAGAATAAGGGGGCACTCATTTAAAACTGATATCCGAAGGAGGCCCCTCTAGAGAGTGGCGAATGCCTGGAATTCTCTACCCCAGGGTGTTGTGGAGGCTATATCACTGAAAGTATTTAAAGAGGAGGTAGATAGATTATTGAAATATCGGGGAGTTGAGGGCTATGAGGAGCTGGCAAGAAAGAGGAGTTGAGGTGTGGGGCAGATCAGCAATGATCTTATTGAATGGTTGGGCAGGCATGAGGAGCTGAATTGCATACTCCTGCTCCTATTTTCATGATTTTATGTCCTTATGTTGAATCGCTCAAACTAATGCCGTACCTTAATCTAAAGCAGTCCTTCAAACTAATGCAGCCCCTCAAACCAATGCAGCTCCTCAAATTAATATGGACCCACAAATTACTACAGACCATCAAAATAAGTCAACCCCTCAAACAAGCAGAACCGTTCAAACTAATGCAGCCCATCTACCTAAAGCAGCCCCTCAAATTGATGGAGACTCTCAAACTATTGTATCTCGTCAAACTAATGCAGTCCCTCAAGTTAATACCGCTCTTCAAGCACACACAGCCTTTCAATGTAATACAGGTCCTCAAACTAATACAGTTCATCAAACAACCACAGCCCCTCAAACGAATATAGACCTTCAAACTACTACAGACCCTCAAACTAATGCAGCCACTCAAACTAATGTACACCCTAAAATTAATGCAGCCCTTCAAACACACACAGCCCTTCAAACTAGCACAGATCATCAAACTAATACAGCCCATCAAACATATGCAAATCCTAAATCTAAAGCAGCCCCTAAAACTAGCACAGCCCTTCAAACGAGCACAGCCATTCAACGTCATGCAGCTCTTCAAACTAATACATCCCCTCAAACTAATGCAGCCCCTCAACCTGATGCAGGCACTCAAATGCACTCACAGTCTTTCAACCCAAAGCAGCCCTTCAAACCAATGCAAACCCTTAACCGAATGCAGCCCCCTCAAATTAATGCAGTCCCTCAATCTAATACAGCCCCTCAAACTAATGCAGTCCTTAAACGATGCAGGCCCTCGAATGCACACACACCCCTTCAAACCAATGCAGCCCCTCAATATATTGCAGCCTTTCAAACTAATTCTGCCACTCAAACAATCATAGCCCTTCAAGCCAATTCAGCCACTCAAACTAATACAGCCTATCAAACTAATGCAGCCCTCAAACTAATGCAGACCCTCAATCTAATACAGCCTCTCAAACGAATACAGCCCCTCAAACTAGCACACTCTTTAAATTTATGGATGGAAATTTAAATTCAATGCATTTGGGAACGGAGATCAATATGATTCAGCAAGGGTGATGAGAGAGTGGGACTTGGTGCGGGCTGGAAATGGACAGCAAAATTTTGGATCAGTTGGCATTGTTGGAAGGTGGAGATTGGGTAGCTGGTCAGGAGTGTACTGGAGGAATGCACTCCAGAGAGGACACAGTTCTAATTTTACTGGAGCCATTAAACAATGTGGAGTAATCAAGTCATCATTTGCAATAAAATAGCAGTAAGAGAAAAATGAATGGGTCGTTTTCAACATCCATCTCTTGATATCACCCACAGTGATTACTCGGCAATCCTGAATGTGTCCTTTAACTGGCATGTGTCAGAAACTCAAACTTCATATTTTAGGTGGTAAACTGCAAGAATAGTATGATACAGGCGCGCGTGTGTCCGTGGATCAATGTGCACTGCAGATAAAAGCAATAAGATTTAAAATCCATTCGCCTGGATTTAACATGATCAATACAACCATATGAAAACTGTAAATGAAACCTCTAATTATTGTGTGGCGAGTCATATAACGAACGAATCTTTCATCTTTATTTCCGCTCAAGGTCCTGGACTTTGAGATGTTTGTGTTTTATCCACCATATTATTTACATCAGAATCAAAGCTGCTGATATAATGTTTTTCTTCAGGTGAGTGTAACTAATAGCAATGATCAGGGGTATAACTGCGTCAGTGGAGAGTGATCGACTGCATAAATCAGAGCCCATTGAAATGGATCAGCTCAGAGTGCCTGCCAGAGCTATTCGTTACACACCAGCAGCAGTTGCTGGTTCTCACATACATGGGACGTGCAGTAATTTATCTTATAGAATGCATCTATTATCCTGCCATTGTAGCTGTTGGAATTCTTGGTAAGCTGTTATATCATCTGTCAATAGTGTAAAATGGTAAAACGGTTATTTTTGCACTTGGTACATTTTTCTAACTGTATGTTTCATCGAACCGCTGTTCTGTACCAGCGGTTCAATAATGAAAAGTCGTCCATCTCTGCTCCTTTAAGTTGTCAGGGCTGCATTATGTCTGCGACGATGTTTGTTTATCTAAGCATGGTAATGTCACAAAATTATTTTCTGCTCTGAATTTATTGGAAACAGTTATTTAGCTAAGAGCAGGAATCAGACTGTCAGGATTGTTTACAGGTTCATGTTGTGGAACTAACATAGTCTGGATCGTTCTTCTGCATGTGGTTTCAATGATTGATAATGAGACAGCTACTGGTCTCAGTGTTTCAAGGAAAGACTGCAGTGTACTTCCTCCACAATAACATGGCTCAGTTTAACGAGATTTCAATATAATTATTGGTTATAACGAATTAAATATTACTTTAGTCTGTGTGTGTATAACGCTAGTTCAGACCTCTGACTATGAAACTGAGATTGAGGCTGCCTCTTTCACATCTCCTTTCATGCTTCGCTGTGGAAGAATTCACAAAGACTGGGCTACATTGTAAAATTAAATGAATGGATGTGAACTATTCTCATTTTACACTGTATCGATTAGAATGATGAGTCCCTCAAGTTATCAGGAGATTATAAACTGCAGCGGTGATGTTGTGTGCTATGAATTGGACAAATCTGCCATCTGTCAGTGTAATCCATAATACTAACAGAAATAGTGTCGGTAGGTGAAGCAGAAACTCCTCCCCTTTCCTTCACATATAGTTCCGAACTGAACCAGTCTGAATGTGGAAAATGGTGAAGGCTCATAATTCAGTACATTGGTATCATTAATTAAGTAGATTTTTTTCGGATTAACATTTCCAAGGGATGTGAGTGATTTCCCAGACATTCTGGAAACCACAGGTTGCTAGTTTGTAAATTTAATTTGAGGTTTCTACAAGAGTTCAACAATTGAGATAATTCAATTAAATCTGGATAGATGTATATCATTATGCGATCTGATTGCATCAGCTCTCTCTTGCCTGGTATATTAATGAAATCACTCAGTTGCCTCTGTGCTTCTGTATGAATAACTTCATTTCATCTCAGATTGTTTCAAGAGTGAAGCTGGATGTCCTATTGGTTCTTTGGACATGAAAATGTTCAAATTTCTGGCAATTTACAGTACAGTGCTACACTGCACAGTCGCATGGTCTTCAAATGTTGGTTCCCTTCAAAGTGAATGCATCCTAGCTGAAGGACTAGCTACAGGAGTTTCAATGATATTAAGGTATGGCTGGAAGAGGCTTTCCATTCTGTTTATTCCATGAATTATAGATGAGGTGAACAGAGTAGGTGAGCAGGTGGAGATTTGCGCTACCTGAATAAACATGAAGCCCTCAATGCAGCCCAGCCTCTACCAGTCATGGATGAGCTGGACATACAGCCAACCAAATCGGAACTCAGTGATGCCATTGATTCCCTAGCCAGCGGAAAAGCCCCTGGGAAGGACAGCATTACCCCTGAAATAATCAAGAGTGCCAAGCCTGCTATACTCTCAGCACTACATGAACTGCTATGCCTGTGCTGGGATGAGGGAGCAGTACCCCAGGACATGCGCGATGCCAACATCATCACCCTCTATAAAAACAAAGGTGACCGCGGTGACTGCAACAACTACCGTGGAATCTCCCTGCTCAGCATAGTGGGGAAAGTCTTTGCTCGAGTCGCTCTGAACAGGCTCCAGAAGCTGGCCGAGCGCGTCTACCCTGAGGCACAGTGTGGCTTTCGTGCAGAGAGATCGACTATTGACATGCTGTTCTCCCTTCGTCAGATACAGGAGAAATGCCGTGAACAACAGATGCCCCTCTACATTGCTTTAATTGATCTCACCAAAGCCTTTGACCTCGTCAGCAGACGTGGTCTCTTCAGACTACTAGAAAAGATCGGATGTCCACCAAAGCTACTAAGTATCATCACCTCATTCCATGACAATATGAAAGGCACAATTCAACATGGTGGCTCCTCATCAGAGCCCTTTCCTATCCTGAGTGGTGTGAAACAGGGCTGTGTTCTCGCACCCACACTTTTTGGGATTTTCTTCTCCCTGCTGCTTTCACATGCGTTCAAATCCTCTGAAGAAGGAATTTTCCTCCACACAAGATCAGGGGGCAGGTTGTTCAACCTTGCCCGTCTAAGAGCGAAGTCCAAAGTACGGAAAGTCCTCATCAGAGAACTCCTCTTTGCTGACGATGCTGCTTTAACATCTCACACTGAAGAGTGCCTGCAGAGTCTCATCGACAGGTTTGCGTCTGCCTGCAATGAATTTGGCCTAACCATCAGCCTCAAGAAAACGAACATCATGGGGCAGGATGTCAGAAATGCTCCATCCATCAATATTGGCGACCACGCTCTGGAAGTGGTTCAAGAGTTCACCTACCTAGGCTCAACTATCACCAGTAACCTGTCTCTAGATGCAGAAATCAACAAGCGCATGGGTAAGGCTTCCACTGCTATGTCCAGACTGGCCAAGAGAGTGTGGGAAAATGGCGCACTGACACGGAACACAAAAGTCCGAGTGTATCAGGCCTGTGTCCTCAGTACCTTGCTCTACGGCAGCGAGGCCTGGACAACGTATGCCAGCCAAGAGCGACGTCTCAATTCATTCCATCTTCGCTGCCTTCGGAGAATACTTGGCATCAGGTGGCAGGACTATATCTCCAACACAGAAGTCCTTGAAGCGGCCAACACCCCCAGCTTATACACACTACTGAGTCAGCGGCGCTTGAGATGTCTTGGCCATGTGAGCCGCATGGAAGATGGCAGGATCCCCAAAGACACATTGTACAGCGAGCTCGCCACTGGTATCAGACCCACCGGCCGTCCATGTCTCCGTTATAAAGACGTCTGCAAACGCGACATGAAATCGTGTGACATTGATCACAAGTCGTAGGAGTCAGTTGCCAGCATTCGCCAGAGCTGGCGGGCAGCCATAAAGACAGGGCTAAATTGTGGCGAGTCGAAGAGACTTAGTAGTTGGCAGGAAAAAAGACAGAGGCGCAAGGGGAGAGCCAACTGTGCAACAGCCCCAACAAACAAATTTCTCTGCAGCACCTGTGGAAGAGCCTGTCACTCCAGAATTGGCCTTTATAGCCACTCCAGGCGCTGCTTCACAAACCACTGACCACCTCCAGGCGCGTATCCATTGTCTCTCGAGATAAGGAGGCCCAAAAGATAAAGAAAGAAAGGAAAGAGATATTCACACAGTATTCATCCTTGAACAAACTAACTCGGGGCTGGTGATCAGAATGCAGGGTCGGGTACTAACATTTAAGTGAATGGGAAATGATAACTGAGAAGGTGAGAAATAGAATGTGGAGAGATAGAGACAGAGAAGCATTACAAAGATGAAGGAGGAAATCTGACCGAGTGGGAGAAGCAATAAACATACAGAAAAAGAATGTTAAAATGTGAATAATTCCTCATAATTAGCTGACGAAAGTTCCAGTACAATTGTGATGAGGAAATATGAGTTTTATGTGTTATTAGGATGTTGCCAGATTGTGTGAGTTTAATTGCACTGGTCGAGCGTATTTATCACTGTCTGGCCTTCAGTCTGTCCAGCTGAATATTACTTTTTGGAACTTACTGACTTTATAAATGACTTAGAGATTAGAATGCGAGAGTAATTATTCATAATGAATTACATACGAATAAAAACTAAGAAATATAAGCTGCATCAGTCCATGAAGCACTTCAAACCTCGTCCAGCATTCAACAAAATCACGGCTGATTTCCCGAGTCAAGTATCTATTGATCTCAGTCTTGAATATAAGCAACCCACAGGTCACTGGGGCAAGAATTCTAAAAGATTCACAGCACTCTGAGTGATGAGGTTTCTCCTTCTATGACTGTGAAATGGCCGACCCCTTATCCTGAGATTATGGCCCAGCCAGGTGCAACGGCCTCTCATCAACCCTGTCAAGCAGTCTGAAAATCCTGTATGTTTCGTTGAGATCACCTCTCATTCTGTTTAGCTGCTGAGAATAGTAGCATACTCTCTCAATCTCCTTGTTAGACAATCTTCGTCTCAAAAGAATCAGTCTAGTGAACGTCCGTTACACTCCCTCCAAGGCAAGTAAATCCTTCCTTGGGCAAGAGATCAGAACTGCACACAGTGCACTTGGTGTGGTTTCATCAAAACCCTGTATGATTGCAGTATTTAAATGTCCATTGTACAAGGTCATTAACGTCTTCGGATATTTGTTGCATTCTTCTTCTGTATTAACTGTACTTTCAAGGTGGATGTGTCTTTACATTTTGAATCGGTGTTTCAGCTTTGCAAGTTCCTGTCGATTATGTAATTGCTGATGAATAGTGGTCCCAATGCCAATTATTGAGCAATATCGCTTTTCCTTTTGGAATAAGTGCTGACTGTTCATTATGATATTATGCTTGCCTATTTCTTTTTCTGTTACATTTTTCGATAAGAATTCCATTATTACAGAATCACAGAATCATTATCACACAATAGGAGGCCAATCGGCTCATCATATCCGAGAGAACATCTCCCTCAGTTCCATTCCCCTGCCTTCTCCCCACAACCCAGCACATTCTACTTGTTCATATACCTGTCTAATCCCCTTTTGATTGCTTCAATTTACCTGCCTCCACCACACTCTCAGGCAGTGCATTCCAGACCTTAACCACTCACTGAGTTTTTCCTCATGTCGACTTGCTTCTCTTAGCTAATATTGTAAATCGCTGCCCTCCCGTTCCAGATCCTTTTCACTGGTGGGAACAGTTTCTATAAATATAATTGTCCATAATCCTCACGACCTTGAATACCTCTATCAAATAACCACTCAGTCTTCTCTTCTGCAAGGAAAACAGTCCTAACGTCTCCAATCTATCCTAACTGAAATTCCTCATCTCTGGAACCATTCTCGTGAATCGTTCATGTACTCTCTCCAATTCCCTCACATCTTTCTTCAGCTGTGGGCCAAGAACTGGACGCAATACTTCAGCTGAGGCCGAGCTACTGTCTTATACAAGTTCAACATAACTTCCTTGCTTTTGTTCTCTATGCCCCTGTTAATAAATCCCAGGTTATGGTATGCTTTATGATCCGCTCTCTCAACCTCTCCTGCCACCATCTATGACTTCTGCACATATACACCAAGGTCACTCTGCTCCTCCACCCCCTTTAGAATTGTACCGTTTATTCTACATTGTCTCTCCACGTTCTTCCCACCAACTCCTTACCTTCTTCCAGCAACTTGTCTATGTCCTTTCTGAAGTTCTACACCATCCTTTTCACAGGTCAGAATGCTTCCAAGTTTTGTATCATCTGAAAACTTTGAAATTGCGCCCTGTGCACAAAGGTCTAGATCATTAATATGCATCATAAAAAGAAAGGTTCCCAACACTGATCCCTGAAAACTCAAATTCAAAGCTTCCTCCAGCCTGAGAATCTTCTCCCTGTTTCCTGTCACTCGATCAATTTCATATCCATGTTGCTACCGTCCCTTTCATTCCAAGAGCTGCATGTGTGCTCACAGGTCTTTTGTGAGAAATAGTATCAGACGGCCTTTGGAAAGTCAATGTACAGCACCTCAACAGGATTGCCTTCATCAAACATCTCTGTTACCTTCTCAGAAAAACTACAGCGAGTTAGCTGACCGTGATTTTCCCTTAAGAAATGCACAATGCCTTTTCTTAATTAACTCACATGTGACTATAGATGTTGAACCTTTTTTTTCCCCGGAAGTTTTCCCACCGTCGGCGTGAAAATGACTGGCCTGCAGTAGCTGGCCCTCTGTTTACACCCTTTTATGAACAAGGGTGTAACGTTTCCGATTCTCCATTCCTCTGGAATCACCACTGAGTCGAAGGAAGACTGAAAAATTATGGCCATTGCCTCTGCGATTTCCACCTTCACTTCCCTCAGTATCGTTGGATGCAGCTCATTTGGAACTGGTGCTGTCTACACTTTAGGTACGGACAGTCTCGCTTATCCTTCTTCCATATCAATTTAAACCCCTTTCGTGCCTGACTTACCTCCTCTTTCAAAGTTGCCTGGTTTGCATCTTCTTCCCTGGTAAAGACAGATGCAAAGTATTAATTTAATACCTCAGTTATGCTTTCTGACTCCATGTCTAAATCCACTTTCTATTCCCTAATTGCCGAATTCCTCCTTTTACTATTTATATGCCTATAGAACACATTGGGATTTCCTTTAATGCTAGCTGTCAGTCTCTCTTCCTGCTCCCTCTTTGCTTTTCTTATTTGCTTTTTCACTTCGCCTGTGGACCTTTGCTTCGCCTGGTTCTCAATAGTATTCTTGATCTGACATCTGTCATAAGCTCGTGTGTTCTTCTTTATCTTCATCCTGCCTCTTTTGCGATCCATGGAGCTCTGGATTTGTTTGTTTTAATTTTCCCCTTCGAGGGAACATATCTTGACTGTTCCCGAGCTATCACTTCTTCGAAGGTCGGCCATTATTCATCTACCGGTTTTCCTGCCAGCTTTTGACTCCAATTTATTCGACCCAGCTCCATTCTTACCCCACTGAATCTGGCTTTCCCCCAGTTAATTATTCTTAACCTGGATTGCTATTTTTCCTTTTCCATAGTCAGCCTAAGATACAATGATCACCTTTCCCTAAATACTACTCATCTGATACGTGATCCACTTTGCCTGCCTCATTCCCAAGATACAGGTCTAGCAGTGCTTTATTTCACGTTGGACTCTTAACACACTGTTGTAGATAAACATTGCTGAACAAATTCGAGGAACTCTTGCCCCCACTGCCCTGTACACTGCTCTTATCCCAGTCTATGTTTGGATATTTAAAGTCCCCCACGCTATACTTGTTTCACCTTTCTGCAATTTCCTTGCAAATGAATTCCTCTTCATCCTTCTCACTTGCCGGTGGCCTATAGACAATACCGAGCAATGTAACCGGACCTTTTTTCATTACTTAGCTCTTGCCAAATTGATTCTGACTTCGACCTTTACGAAACATCGTTTTTCTCCAGGACTGCAATGCTGTCCTTAATCTATACTGACAGCCCTCCCCGTTTTATCCCCTTTCCTATCTTTCCTGAACACCATGTATCCAGGAACATTTCACACCTAGTCCTCCCCTTCTTTGAACCAGGTCACTGTTGTAGCCACAACGTTATATTTCCACATGGCAATCTGCGCCTATACCTCACCAGTCTTATTAACCAAACTCGTGCATTCAGATGATAGACATTAACCATGATTCGGACACTGTTACTTTCTCCCTTACTCTGACTACACCGAATAATGTACCATGCCCGACTGTTGCGCTATTTTTCTCCCACAGTATTCTTTGCACCTTGGTATTCATGTCTGATGCTTTCTCCTGTCCATACCCCCGAGACAAGTTACCAGTTTTGCTTCCCTCCAAGGTGAGTTCCCTCTTAGGTTCCCAACCCCCTGATAACTTAGCTTAATCCCTCCCCAACAGCACGAGCAAATCTCCCTGTGATGATATTCGTCCCAGTCCTGCTAAAATGCAACCTCCCCATCTTGTACACGTCCAACCTGCTTCAGATCCGCGCCCAATGTCTCAGCAATCTGATGCCCTCCCTCCTACAGCAGTTCTCCAGCCACGTGTTCAATCGCTCAATTCCCCTATTCTTATATAACTTGCACGTGGGACTGGGCGTTGTCCTGAGATTACTGCTTTTGAGGTTCTGCTTTTTAATCTCCTTCCTAGCTCCCTAAAATCAGCTTTCAGGACCTCATCCTCCTTCTTACCTATTTCATTGGTACCGATGTGGATCACAACCGCTGGTCATTCACCCTCCCCCAGAAGAATGTTCTGCAGCCGGCTCCATGGCATCATTGACCCTGGCACCAGGAAGGCAATTCACCATCCTGGAGCTACGTTCACAGGCGCAGAAACGTATTTCTGTTCCCCGAACGAACGAATCCCCTTTCGCAATTGCTTTTCCGCTCATCTTCCTCTCCTCCTGTGCAGCTGAGCCGCCTGTGATGCCACAAACCTGGCTCTGACTGCACTCCTCTTAGGAACCATCACACTCAGCAGTATCCAAAATAGAAAGCCGATTAACGAGTTAAAACATCCCTGGGGTTTTCTGCAAGACCTGCAGGTGCTCTTAGAATGCCTGGCCGTCACCCATTCAAGACCTGCTTGCATACTTCTAACCTACGGTGTGACCACCTCCCAAAATGTATTATACACGTTCTCCTTCGCCTCGTGGATGCACAACAGTGACTCCAGCCGCCGCTCGATTTCCGAAACCCGGAGCTCAAGCTTCTGCAGCCGGTGACGCTTCCTGCAGATGTGTTTGTCTCAGACAGGTGATGCATCCACAACTTCCCACATACCGCAGGAGGTACATTTCACATGAAAGAGCTTCCCTGCCATACCTTAGCTTTACAGACTTATTTATTATGAGCAATATAGTTTACCACGTACTCAGCAAACAACTCCTTCCACTGCACCAAAGCGGGAACCAAATATTGGATTATCTTCAATACCACTGAGGTAATGATAACTGCTTGAAATGTGTTTGGATTGTTCAATCTTCTGCTTGAAACATAAGAATCATGTTAGTTGTCCAGAAGTTCTCTCGCTCTATTCCATATTCTTATGATTATTAATGAACAGATAATTGCTCCTCTGCTAATTCTTCCGTATCTTTATTAATACGGGTGATTGAATTCCACACAAACCAGAGAGTGTACCTTCCCTTTGATTACTTTAGCACATATGATCCCAATTTTTACCTTAAATAACCTGAAGATTTACAATGAAATTATTCACTACGATTGACAATTCAGTTCCTCCCCTCAGAGACCTCTTTCCGTTCTTTCGGCTCTGAGTTGTCATTTAATTTGGCGCCAACTATCCCACAACCTCCAAGAGTTGCTTCCTCCTGATCTTAGAGCTGTTCTTCAGAGATCCATTTACATGCATGCCCATATCAGACTGCCCCTCTCTGGTTCAAATCCAGTACACCTGACCTTTCCTTAAAGTCACAATGGATGGGCCTGGACTGGTGGACACATGGGGCTGTTTTCTGGCCAGTTTTCTCCACAATCACATTTCGAGGATCGCATTTGGAACTGATTTGTTTGGTTTCAATCACTCGTCATTCCCACTGGATCTCTTCCCTTCATCATTGGGTCTGGTCTGGGAATAGAAACCTCACAGGATCCTGATTCTGACCCCTGAATAGGGACCCTGATGTAAAGTATAGGTGTCAGAACCTCGAGTGCGAACCTTGGCAAATTCCACCCTCAAATTTTGCCTCCAT
This sequence comes from Heterodontus francisci, assembly GCF_036365525.1. Taxonomy (NCBI): domain Eukaryota; kingdom Metazoa; phylum Chordata; class Chondrichthyes; order Heterodontiformes; family Heterodontidae; genus Heterodontus; species Heterodontus francisci. Next base: position 415,944 of record NW_027141982.1, on the reverse strand, counting down.
GGAAGCTGTTCTGATCGTAGATGTGCTGCTTTTGCGGAAGATACATGGACCATTCTTTCTTCCAGTCCTCCTCCAGTCTTTTCTTTCACATATTGTTGTAATAGTTTGATGTCTGTGCCTGTGCTTTTGTCTTCTTTTCACTTGAACTGGACAATTTCATCAATTCTGCTTCTAATTTCCACCCCTCCTTCGACTTCTAAATGGCACTTCTCTGAAACTGCCCCCCACGCCCTGTCGCCCCATATGCACACACGCCCCAACCCCTGCCCAACACACTTCCTCAACTTCTTAAGCTCCATTTCAGGGGGTTGACTGACCACCAATATCTACTACAATGTCACCATCTTCCACAGCTACCTTGATTATACTTCCTCAAACCCTGCTACTTGGATAGACTCTGTTCCATTCTACCATTTTCATCACCTGTGCTCCATCTGTTCCAATGATGCTAACTTTCACACCAGTGCTTCTGAAACGTCTTTTTTTCCTCAGCGCAAGATTCTCCTGCAATGTGATTACCATGACCATGTGAACCCAATTTACCCTTTTACTGTCTTCACCCCTTACCCTCCCTTCCAGAACTATGACAAGATTCTCCCTTCCCTCAACTTCCAAAACCTCATTCCATGCCTCATTCAATGCACCATCCTCCAACATTTCTGACACATCCAGCTAAGTCCATCAGCAACCATATATGCTTTTCGCCTCCCGGCCCGCTAGCTCTTTGCACACCGTGTCGACTCCTAAATCACCCAACATCCGTTCCCTTCCTAAGAGCATATTTCCATGCAAACACAGGAGATGTACTACTTGCCCTTCACCTCCTCCCTTCCTGAGGTCGAAGGCCTCAATCAATGCTTCCAGGCGATTTGCATGCACTTCTTATAACATAGCAACTGTATTCAGTGCACCCAAAGCAGTCTTCTGTACATCGGAAAAGGAGCAAACAGAGATTGAGTGATTACTTTGCAAAACTTTTCCGTTCCGTCCACAATCACGATTGTGGGTTTCCAGTCGTTTGTCATGTTAATCTTACATCCCACTCCCGGTCTGACCGTGCTATCCTCGACCTCCTACAATAGTACACTGAATGTCACTGAGGAACAGCATCGCATTTTCTGATTAGGCATTAATAGCTCGTCGGACCAACGCTGAGATTAAATGCCTCCGGTTATAACCATTGCTCAAACTTTCTCAGATGGCTTGGGCTGGTATGAAGGATGGCTACCACCATGACACTGAAACTTCAGGGTGCGTGAAGCTGGTGCTTGGGAAAGATATCCCCTTCTGTTACAGTGCTGGCGGGCTGATCCACACCGATGGAATCTACCTACCCCTCCCCTCATTCCCTGTCACTTTTTGAGGCCTTTGGAACCATCTTTAATTTGCAGATTTTTAATTCTCTCCTCTTGCTCTGCTATTCTGTTGTTGAAAATTATACCACATCTGGACCCATCCTCTGTTTCTTTAATTGTTCCATTTGCCTTGCACTATCATTCCTATGTCACTGAATCACTCCTGTCGCCCAGCCAATAACAGACCTTTCCCATTTATCTTTCATGCCCCCATACCTATCTTTTAAATGGCTGTGTTATTGCTTGAAACGAGCTAATCTCCAGTATCATCCAAGTTCTGAGAAAGGCCATGACTTGAAATGTTAACATTGTTTCTTTCTCCACAGACCCTGCCTGAAATGCTGACTGTTTGTAGCATTTTCCGATTTACTCAGCTTTACAGTTGTTTCGGTATTTTGTTTTCACGATAATGCTTAAACCTGGATATCAACAGGGGTGTGAGACAGGTGGTAACATGAGTTTCAGATTTCGAACTCCACTGACTGCCTCTTTTATGTTTGTGGGTTTCCCCACCGTGATATTAGCCAATTGACTTGCTTGGCTTCCAGTTGTGCTGGGAGGAGTCAGGAGCAGACGTCAGGACCAGGGCTGTCCAAATACTATCCCCGGGTAGGGGGTTCAATGTGTGATATTGGGGGATGTCCAGGCACCAACTCGGCAGGAGGTGAGATCGTTGAACTGTGAATACCCTAGCCCATTGAGGAGTCGCCTAGTTTGTCGCATGGTCTGCAAATGTGGAGGAACAAGGAGAGGGGCAGTTTCTGATCCTCAAAACCGGGGAGGAGTCTGAAACGCTGGAGCATGGTGCCACATAGGATGAAGGAAGTTTTTTTTTTATCCAAGAAACGATGGTGGATGCGGTCCCAGGTAGTGTGGTCTGATTCCATGCTGGGCTCCAATCCCGGAGGGCATTCCTTCCTGCGGTTGGGGGTGAGGGGGTGGGGGGGGTGCGGTGGTCGGTGCATGGGAAGGTCTACCCTGCACGTCAATCGATGCTGTATGGGATCCAATGCATCGGGTCTAGCTTGATCCCAGAGTAAGGGATGTTTCTGATTGCCAATCTCTGGCCTCTTTTGTTGTGGCTTGGGTTATAAACGGGCAAACCTGGTGGTCAGACTTACATCCGTATAACAGAATAAATCAGGGACTTCCAGGATGATTAAAATATTTTAAAAGCACATCTTCCTCCTGGGAGAAGTTCCTTTCCCTGCCCTGACTCCATTAAACCTGGACGTTGCCGGAGTCGATGTACATTGGGATCAGTTCTGAGATTTAAACAGATGTAAGCTCTGACTCGCTTCCATACCAGCTGCTTTTGGTGCTAATATCGTTCCCTTGTTGACGTTATCAGATGCAGCGGATGTTTGATCAGTAATTTCCAGTCTCTTTTCCATTCTCTCTCTTACAGTTAATTTAGTGTCGATTGTGATCCTGTTCCAGGGAAATTGTGGCCTCTCCACCTGAACCACTCGGTACCTGGTGGGCATGGCAACGACGGACCTAATCTTCCTTATCAATGGGGTCATAGTGTGGCGGATCACTTTTTATTATTTACTGGGATCTTTCCTGGTCATCACCCCTTTATGTATTGTTACCGCTGTCGTGTTTCGTGCAGCCACAGAATGTTCCATCTGGTTCACTGTCGCTTTCACCTTTGATCGATTTATTGCCATTTGTTGCCAGAAGCTGAAAACAAAATATTGCACCAAGAAAACTGCAGCTGTGGTTCTTTCTGCAACCTGCATTCTGCTTTGTGTAAAAAACGTCCCCATCTACTTTGCATTTGAACCTTTATGGATAATCGACCATATACCATGGTACTGTGCTTTAAAGTCAAACTATTATACTGATCCTGGATGGGTGGTACTTGACTGGTTTGATACGGTTTTAACCCCATTGCTCCCATTCGCTTTAATTTTGTTGCTCAACGCTCTGACAGTCAGACACATTTTAATGGCCAGTCGAGTTCGTAAGGGACTGAGAGGTCAGAGCAAGGGAAAGAATCGCAGTGACCCAGAGATGGAAAGTAGACGAAAATCTGTAATTTTACTTTTCACCATATCTTTCAGCTTCATGCTTCTATGGTTGGTGTATATTATACCATTCTTATATTATATTATCACAGGATCAGATCCCGGAGATTACAACGATTCTGAATATATATTTCAAAGATTTGGATATATGCTTCGGTCGTTAAGTTGCTGCACAAATACATTTATTTATGTGGTGACTCAGTCCAAGTTCAGGGAGCAGTTCAGAAGCACGGTGAAATATCCAGTCACATCAATGATTCAATTAATGAATAAACTAAGCAACTGAGAGCAGCCGGGTACCCAGCAGACAGAATCTCTCCTCCAGCTCCACTGGATCAATTCTTAGTTCCTCACATCTTCTTAGAAGGAAAAGCGTCTTAAAAATAAAAGATGTTGGAAATATTCCCGTTTAAGTTGATTATTAATTGTTCCATGTTTGGCGACCCATTTATGAGTGCATCTCCCTTCCTTTCCCCATTCTGCTCAGTGCCGTCTCTCATTCAATCTCTCTCTTGTTATCCCCAACCCATAAGTTAGATAATGGTGTTGGTGCGGGCTCTTTGAGGTTTTCGAATTAGAGAAGCACAGAGATCTAGGAGAGTTGTAAGGATTGGGGGATATTCCAGGAATAAAGGGAGTTGTTGGGGCTGGCGGAGACTGCGTAGATAAGCAGAGTTTTAGGAGTTGGAGGACGTTACAGAGATATGGAGGAGTTGGGAGCTGCGAGAGGTTTCTGTGATTATGGAGGATTTGAAGCATTCGAGAAGGTGGAGGAGTTAGGGATGGTTGAAAGGGCTGGAAGAATTAACAGAGATATGGTAGGATGTAAGGTTGGAACAGCTCACAGAGTGTTAGATGTGTTGCAGGGCTGGAGGATGTTGCAGACATGGGGGCGTTGTGGGGGTTGGGGTGGTCAATGTGGAAATAAATCATCTCAGTCCCGGGACATCACTACAGGGGTTCCTCAGGATAATATGCCAGGACAAATCATTTTCAGTTGCTTCATGAATGACCTTCCATCCATCATAAGAGCAGAAGTGGGGAAGTTTGCTGATGATTGCGCATTGTTCAGCAGTATTAGTGATTCCTGTAATACTGAAACATTTCGTGTCCATCTGTAGTAAGACTTGTACATTATTCAGGCTTGCACTGATAAGTGACAAGTTAAATCTCTGCCACACAAGTGCCAAGCAATGGCTATTTCAAAGAAGTGATAATCCAACCATCACCCCTTGACATTCAATAGCATGCCCATCGCTGAATCCCCCAGTATCAACACACTGGGGCTACGATTGAACAGATTGAACTGGACCAGTCACATAAACACAGTGGCTAAAAGAGTAGGTCAGAGGCTAGGAGTTCTGCACAATGTAACTCAGCTCCTGTCTCCCCAAAGCCTGTTCACTACCTACAAGGCAGAGTCAGGAGTGTGATAGAATACTCCTCACTTGCCTAGATTGGCGCATCTCCAAGAACACCCAAGACGCTTGACACCGTCGAGGACAGATGGCCCACTTGATTGGCAACCCATCCATCGCCTTGAACGTTCATTCTTTCCACCAACAACGCACAATGGCTTCAATATGTACAATCAACAAGATTATTTTTATTGTTATGGAATGAAGACACCCCGAACCAATCAATAGCCTCCCATATTCTGAAAGACACAGCGCTGAAACAGGGACTGTGCCGACCATCAACCACCCATTTTATACTAATCCTACATTAATCCCATATTCCCTACCACATCTTCACCTTCCCTCAATATTCCTACCACCTACACAAGGAGCAATATACAATGGCCAATTTACCTATCAGCCTGCAAGTCTTTGGCTGTGGGAGGAAACCGGAGCATCGTCAGAAACCCACGTGGTCACAGGAAGAACTTGAAAACTCTGCACAGGCAGTACCCAAAACCCAACCCGGGTCGCTGGAGTTGTGCGGCTGCAGTGCTAACCACTGCACCACTGTGACGCTGTGATTTTGAGGTTATTAGTCCGCCATTTATTCTGTTGATGCACAGGTCTCATTAATGTGCAGCATTGTTTACGTGTTTCCACAAAAGCAGAAGGTATTTGTACTGAGGCCGAAGCGACGGAGGTTGGATGTGCAGGGGCCCTGGCCAGTGCTGAACCTGTTTAGCAAGGACCACTCTCGCCATGGTAGATGAAAGCCGGATTTGCCACATAAGGTTTGTCACAGGGAACTTGCTGGTGATTTCCCCTGTTTCCCAGTCCTTGATCAAAAGGATATCTGCTGGTAGATCTTGCTCAGCAAGGTTGCTGCATATGGGGCGCCACGATGGAAGGTGGGAAGTCAGTGGATTGAAAATGTCATTATAGAGTGATAAGTGAGGTACAGCACGGATGATTTCAACAAGATAGTAGGTTTTCTTCAGTAGTTGAATATGTGGGCGAGTGATGTTTATGAGATCAGAAAGCCAGAGGAAAACGTATAGAGTGGAGGGTTCCACTTATCGTGTGCATTGCGGCATTTCAATTTAATGGTCATTTGAATTTGTGTGTGATCATCTGTGCTACACATGGTGCACCGTACACTGCTGGTGAGCTCCAGAGTGCTCAGGCAGCAACGCCCCACATAGATCCAACAAGTTTGTTCAATAGTTTGTTTCTGGATTTGTCCTTTGTTGCTGTTTTTTTCTTTTATTTTCTGGTGCTCCCGGAAGAACATAGTCCAATCTAGAATAATTTAGACATATATTGGATTAAAATCATGCTTTAGTCTCTGACCATCCATGTATACATGTAATTATTTTTTTCATAATGGCTCTGTGGAGGGGGAATACACGAATACAAATGCTTTCAGGGTGATTCACTGTGAAACGTCATTTGCTGTAGCAGTCCATCAACTTTGCGATATCTTCATTAAGGATCTGGTCGAGGGTGCAGAAGCATTTAGCTTAGGTGGTGCAAAAGATGTCATTAGCATAGATGAACTTGCGAGACGTAGTTGTTGGCAGGCCATTTGTATATATGTTGAACAGCTTTGAGGCAAGTACTGTACCCTGTGGTATTCCGTGTACCTGTCTTCTCTACTCACTTTTCCCTTGTACAATCTGAAGTCCAAATCGTCTGTCTGGAAGGAATGTTTCAGCGACTGTCCCGACACAGGTTGCAAGAATTATGGACAGCTTGAGGAGCAGTCCACAGTGCCACACTATATCACAGGCAGCTGTGAGTTCCTGTGTGACAGTCTTTAATATCATTTGGAATCCAATTTTAATGTATGTGGTGCGTCCCAGAACATGTTCACATGTGCTGCGCTCCTTATGGAAACCAGAATGGTTGACATTAAGGATGCTCTCTACTTCTGGAGATATGTATTGTCGGAAAGGACACGCATGAATCTGAAAGCAAACAGAACGTAGTGAAATTGGTCGATAGCTGGCCGCCACTGTGAGATTTCTTCCACATTTTGGAATGGCAATGATTTTTTTTTTATAAAATGCCACACCATCGGGAGTGAGTTGGAGCTGATGCTTCCTGTGTTAAACTGGATGAGCTGGACACGAGCACATGACCAAGTCATTTCAGGAATTCTGGTGCAATGTTGTCATATCCCGCTGCTTTGGGACAGTTCAGGCCCTTTAATACTTTCTACAGTTCTTTATTCTGAAAGCATGAAGACTGCATGTTCTGCATGATTTTGGCATCGTATTTTCAGCTCATGAGAGCTGATGTGTTTACTTTTTTTATTGTTATTTCTTTACCAATGGTGCCATCGCGAGAAGGAACAAGAATGACAAACAATTTGGTTCGGACTGACTGATGGACGATTTAATACAGTTAAATTTTGGGCTGCTCCGAGGTGGCTGATCAGGCTCCAGCACTGCAAGGAGTGAAAATTAGCCCTGCTGTCATTTGCACCCCTCTAGCGTGACGTTGAGAGACTCCATGAGGTGGGCTATTAAATCAGGGTCACCTGATGATTCATATTTGGTGTAGATGGATAGGTAGCTCCGAGGCATGGCTGTGCAAGCAGCTTTCAGAATGGCATCACTGAAGTGCTTATATATTGCTTCAGTAGGTATATTATTGATAGATATAGTTACAATGATGCCGTCCAATTCCTCGCTGTATGTTTGCCAATCTGCTTTATGGAATTTCCATTACATCTGGTAGGGTGTTGAACGAAAACGTCACATCTGTCTTCACCCAAGAGAATGCGGATGTAGATATGGAACTCAGAGAGAGAGAGAGAGACTGTGAGGTTCTTGAACAAATTGTCATAGGGAGCGACAAGGTATTGGAGGTTTTGGCAGACTTAAAAGTGGACAAATCTCCAGGTCCCGGCGATTTGTGTCCCAGGATGCTGTGGAAGGCGTGGGTGGAGATTGCAGGGGCTCTGACCCAAATTTTGCATTCCTCTTTTGCCACGGGGGAGGTGCCATAGGACTGGAGAACAACTAATGTGGTCCCACTATTTAAGAAAGCTAGTAGATATAAGCCAGGGAACTACAGGCCAGTGAGTCTCACGTCAGTGGTAGGGAAACTATTGGAGAAAATTCTGAAGGAGGGAATCCATCTCCAGACTTGGAGAGGCAAAATTTGATCAGGAATAGTCAGCATGGCTTTGTCAGAGGGAGGTCATGCCTAACAAATTTGATTGAATTTTCTGAGCTTGTGACCAGCCGTGTAAATGAGGGTAGTGCAGTTGATGTAGTTTACATGGATTTCAGCAAAGCATTTGACAAGGTCCCACATGAAAGACTTATCAAGAAAGCAAATGCACATGGGATACAGGGTAACTTGAGAAGCTGGATTCAAAATTGGCTTAGCTGTAGGAGACAGAGAGTGATGACAGACGGCTGTTTTAGTGACTGGAAGCCAGTGTCCAGTAGCGTCCCAGAGGGACCTGTGCTGGGTCCCCTATTGTTTGTCATTTACATAAACGACATAGATGACTATATGGGGGGTAGGATCAGTAAGTTCGCGGATGACACAAAGATTGGCAGAGTGGTTAACAGTGAGGAAGAGTGTCTTGGATTACAGGAAGATATGGACGGGATGGTCAAATGGGCAGAAAGGTGGCTGATGGAATTTAACCCTAAAATGTGTGAGGTGATACACTTTGGAAGGAGTAATGTGACACGGAAGTATTCAATGGATTGCCTGACACTGGGAAGTTCCAAAGAACAAAGTGACCTTGGCCTGTTTGTCCATAGATCTCTGAAGGCAGAAGGGCAGGTTAATAGGGTGGTGAAAAGGGCATATGGGACAATTGCCTTTATCAATCGAGGCATAGATTACAAAAGCAGGGAGGTCATGTTGGAGTACTATAGAATTTTGGTAAGGCCACAGCTGGAATACTGTGTGCAATTCTGTTCGCCACATTATAGGAAGGATGTGACTGCATTGGACGGGGTGCAGAGACGATTCACCAGAATGCTGCCCGGGATGGAACATTTAAGCTATGAAGAGAGATTGAATAATCTTGGGTTGTTGTCGCTGGAGCAGAGAAGACTGAGGGGTGACCTGGTTGAGGTGTACAAGATTATGAGGGGCATGGACAGGGTGATAAGGAACAGCTGTTACCCTTAGTTGAAGGGTCAGTTGCGAGTGGACCCAAGTTTACGGTGAGGAGCAGGAGGTTTAAGGGGTATTTGAGGAAGAATCTTTTTACCCAGAGGGTGGTGACGATCTGGAATGTACTGCCTGGGAGGGTGGTAGAGGCGGGTTGCCTCACATTCTTTAAAAAGTACTTGGCTGAGCACTTGGAACGTCATAACATTCAGGCTATGGACCAAGTGCTGGCAAATGGGATTAGGTAGACAGGTCAGATGTCTTTAATGCATCTGTGCAGACTCCAGGGGCCGAAGGGCCTCTTCTACACTGTATTATTCTGTGATTGTGTGATCTGCCTTGCACTGTTGATGACTGGAATGCAAAGTTCAATGTAAATGAACGATGGTCTGTGTTGATTATGTGGGAAGTCGTCCAGGACAAGGCACAGTGATGGTTGAGGGTGATCATCAAGGGAACTGACACAGCTCAGGTCAGGTGAAAATTTCCGACTTAATCTGACTGAATGGTAATTTCCTCATTGCTTGGGGTTGTGCTTAGTGTTAGATGATTTCTGGAGATCCACACTATGAGCTCTCCACCATCTGTGTCAGATGCTATGCCAGCACAGTCAGTGTGGTGGCTGTTGAAGTCTCGCACTTAGGTGTCTGTGAGGCAGTAATGGCAGAACCTGCTTTTCCCAACTGACACCTGATGGCTTGTACACGTTTTCAATATGAGCACAGCACACCCGAATTGTGTCACAGAACGTGGTTGATGACAGGTCTGCTGCATCCGCAATGTTAGATTGGACATATGTAGCATGGCGGTATTTAGCATGAGGTGAGAAGCACAGCTGGTCAAAGCCCGTGATGTAATAGCGACCTGCTTCTTCAGTTCCAATAATAGTCTCTTGTTGGCAAATGATTTTAAAGGAATGTTGGGTGGCAGGACATCCAATGAGATTTCACATGGCGGCTGCTAAACCATCAACTTTAAGTTGCAAGTTTTGGAGTGCATGACCTATTGCTATAAAGCTAGAGGGTTGTTTATTGTTGCGACTGGTTGTTCTGGGGTGACTGGTATCCGGCAAGGAGGCTCTTTTCGAGTCCTTTAATTTTCTCCTGGAATTTAGTCTGCCAGCGGATCAGTTGCTTACTCGGGGCGCCCAGATAATGACGGGGGGCGCGGAGTGTACGCTGATCTATTGTCCCCCATCTACAAGATGCACTGCAGCAACTCACCAAGACTCCTTGGAAAGCAGCTTCCAAACCCATAACGTCTAGCACCGCAAACAACAAAGGCAATAGATGTATGGAAACACCACCACCCGCAAGTTCCCCTCCAAACCACACATCTTCCTGACTTGGAACTGTATCACCCTTTCTTCACTACCGTTGGTTCAAAGTTTTGGAACTTAGTTCCAAACAGCACTGTGGGTAGACATGCAACACATGGAATGCAACGGTTCAAGAGTGCAGCTCATCAACACCTTCTCCAGGGCAAGAGTGGATAGGCAATAAATGCTGCCCAGCCTGTGACGCGACATCCAGTGAGAGAATTAAACAAAACAAAGGCATGGATTAGGGTTTCAGCAGCAGTTGAGCTGAAGTAGGACTTGAGATGGGGATTATTCATCCACCTGCTCAAATTCAGTTTCACTATCAGATCGATATGTGTATCCATCGTAAGCCAAACGTACGTACTCAGTGACCCTGAATGCATATTGCGGCACATATCAAAGCAACTGAGCAGCGTCTTTCAAACACGCTGAAAAAGGATTTTTTTTTTAACTGTATAGATTAATTTGCAGGATGTTGATGCCACTGGGAAAGCAAGCATTCATTTCTCATGTTTAATTAGCCCTTGAAAAGATGGTTCTGTGCTCTCTTGAAGCAGTTCCTGCCCTTCTGACGAAGGAACTTCGAAGGTTGATGCCATTGAGGGAGTACCAGGACTCATTCGCACAGACTTTCATGGAGAATAGCCTGTGAAGACCCCTTGTCTTTTTTCACAGGTGAAGACTGGAATGAGAGAATGTCAGGAATAGATTCTCAAAATTAAAGTGACATATTTTTAAAATTGTATTTGAAACAAACAGAATAATCTGGCTGCTGCAGCTGGATGGCTTGTTGCTCCTTCTGGCGCTGTTGGAGGACAGCGCTAGTTTAGGTCACTCTTCTGTTCTTGGAGATCCTCCATGTCAACAATGGTGGCCCAGCCGGTCTCCTTGCCCTCAGTGGCCGCCATCTCTGTGAGCTGCATACACAAAACAAGAAGAAAATTCAACAGCATCACTTCCAAACCAGACAGGATTAAAGAAGTGACCTTTCCCAACGAAAGAAAGATAATTTATGGTTTAAATTTAATTAAACCTTTTCAGGAGGCATTATGTAGCCCAAGTTTTACACTTTTAACCCAAATTCCCGTCTAGGTGATCTTCGGCCGTCGGCTAATAATGTGACGCCCCACCCCCCTCACTTTTTCTCGCTCTCCCTGCTCCTCTCACTTTCGCTCCATCACCGGCATGTTTCACTTACTCTCTCTCCCTCAACTTCTCCCGGTCTCTCTCTTTCCTTAGCCATCTCAATCTCTCCATCAACCTCTCAATTTTTCTCTCCCTGCCCCTTTAATTTACTCTCTGCCTGCCCCTCTCACTTTATGTCTGTCCACGGTTTCCTCACAGCTTCTCTCTCTTGCTCCTCCTTCCTTTTCCTTTCTCTCTCTCTCTCTCTCTCTCTCTCTCTCTCTCTCTCTCTCATAGGAAAGCTGCAAGGTGATCGGTTGGTGAGTAAATGCTGTTGGGGAGTATCTGTAAATAGCTGGGTTAGTAATAAAGATGAAGAGAAAGGGAAGGCCCACATTATATAGAGAGCAGGTAGTGCTTGTTTAGGGAATCAAGATCCCTACTGTAAATAATCTCTAATTTTTGAGTAAGTTAAGGAGGTAAATCAAGGCTTAGTCATGGCAGGACAGCTCGGCAGCGTGAAATGCTTCTCCTGTGCAATGTGGGAAGACAGGGACACTTCCACTGTCCATGGCGAACACGTGTGCAGAAATTGCCTCCAGCTGCAGCTACTCGAAATCCACATTTCAGATCTGAAGCAGCAGCTGGGGAGCCGGAGGAGCATCCACGAGGCTGAAATCATCGTGGATAGCACGTTCAATGAGGTAGTCACACAGCAGGTAAAGAGTGCTCAAGCAGAAAGGGAAGGGGTGAGCGCCAGACAGAGTAGAAGAAATAGGAAGATGATGCAGGAGTCCTCTTGTCGCATCTCCCTCTCTATCTTATGCTTTGGGGACTGTAGGGGGAGATAGCTTCTCAGGGGAATGCAGCAAGAGCCAAGTCTGTGGCACCACGGGTGGCGCAGCTGCACAGGAGGGGATGAAAAAGAGTGGCGGAGAAACAGTGATAGGGGATTCCATCTTCGGGGTACAGATCGGCGTTTCTGTGGCCGCAAACGTGACCACAAAATGGTATGCTGCCTCCCTGGTGCTCGGGTCAAGGAAGTTGCGGAGTGGCTGAAGGGAGAGGGTGAACAGTCAGAGGTCCTGGTTGACACTTGCACAAAAGACATAGATAGAAAGAAGAATGAGGTCCTGCTACAAGACTTTAGGGAGCTAGGTAGTAGAGTACACAGTGGCACAGTGGTTAGCACAGCAGCGTCACAGCTCCAGCGACCTGGGTTCGATTCTGGGTACTGCCTGTGTGGAGTTTGCAAGTTCTCCCTGTGTCTGAGTGGGTTTTCTCCGGGTGCTCCCGTTTCCTCCCACAGGCCAAAAGACTTGCAGTTTGCAAGGTAAATTGGCCATTATAAATTGTCACTAGTATAGGTAGGTGGTAGGGAAATATAGGGACAGGTGGGGATGTTTGGCAGGAATGTAGGATAGTATAAATGGGTGGTTGATGGTCGGCACAGACTCGGTGGGCCGAAGGTCCTGTTTCATTGCTGTCTCTCTAATCTAATCTAATGAGCAGGATCTCAAAGTTTGTAGTCTCTTGATTACTCCCAGTGACACGCGCTAGTGAGTATAGGAGTGTGGAGCAGATGAATGCATGGCAGAAGAGATGGTGCAAGAGGGATGGTTTTAGATTTCTATATCACTAGGTCTGTTTCTGACGAAGGTAGGACCTGTGCAGGTTGGGCGGAATGCACCCGAACCAGAATGACATCAAAATCCTTGCAGCGAGGTTTTCTAGTGCTGTTGTGGGGCGGGGGTTTAAACTAATTTGGCAGGGGTGTGGGAGAAAGAGTGGAGGCACAGTAGGACGTGATGCACAGCCATATATAGAAGGGAAAATAAGTCAGTCTGGAAGGAAGTGCAAATATAGATCTGTTCAGGCACAAGTGAATAGTGCAAGGCTAGACTGCATCTATTTTAACGCAAGGAGTCTAACAAATATGGTAGCTAAATTGAGGGCCTTATTTAACACATGGGAATACTCTATTATTACTATCACAAAGACATGGTTGAGAGAAGGGAAGGACTGACAGCTAAATATTTCAGGATATAGAATCTTCAGGCGTGACAGAGGGGGTGCAAAAGAGGAGGTGGCATTGCACTATTGGTGAAGGATTCAATTACTTCGGTGAGGAGGGATGATATCTCAGATGGTTCATCAAATGAGGCCATACAGGTAGAACTTATAAACAAAAAGGGAGCAAACACTTTGCTGGGATGGCACGATAGGCCTCCAAACAGTCAGGGGGCGATAGAGGAGCAGATACGTGGGTAAATCTCAGAGAGTTGTAAAAATAATAGGGTAATAATACGAGAGGATTTCAACTTCCCCAATATTAACCAGGATAGTCTTAGTGCAAGAGTCTTAAATTGTGCGGAATTCTTAAAGCCAAGAGAGCTTGTTGAGCCAGCATGCAGAAAATCGTCCAGGAGAAGGGGCGGCATTGGACCTAATCTTAGGGAATGAAACCAGACAAGTGGTGGAAGTGTCAGTGGGGCAGCATTTCGGGGATTTTGACCATAACTATGTAAGATTTTAGGTAGTTATGGAAACGGACAAAGATGGGCTGGAAATAAAGGTACAGAATTGGGGGAAGGCCGAATCCAATATGATAAAACAGGAGCTGGCCGAAGTGAACAGGGAGACAATACCTGTAGGAAAGACTACATCAGGCCAGTGGGAGTCATTCAAAAAGGAAGTAGTGAGAGTTCAGGGCCAACATGTTTCCGTAAATTTGAAGGGTATGTCAATTAAGTCCAGAAACCCTGAATATCAAGGGATCTCGAAGATTGGATAAGGCAAACAAGGAGGATTATGGCAGAATTGGCTGGCTGAAGACAGAGATGGCCATAGAGGAGTATAGAAACTGTAGGGGCGTACTTAAAAAAAAGTAATTAGAAGAGCGAAGAGGGGGCATAAAAACACGATAGCGAGCATGATAAAGGAAAGTATCAAGACCTTTCATAAGCACATTAAGGGCAAGAGGATGATGAGAGAAAGAGTAGGGCACCTTAAGCACCACGGTGGCAATCTGCGTGTGGAGCAGGTGAGGTTTTAAATTATTACTTTTCATCTATGCTCACTGTGGAGAAGGACGATGCAGGTGTAGAAATCAGGGAGAGGGGTCGCGATTTACTTGAACAAATCAGCATGAAAGAGAGGAGGTATTAGCTATTTTAGCGGGAGTAAATGTGGAGAAATCCCCAGGCCATGGCCAGATGTATCCCAGGCTCCTATGTGATGCAAGGGAGGAGATTGCAGGAACTCTGACATAAATTTTCAAATCCTCAAGCAGGCGAATTGTCAGAGGACTGGAGGACAGCGAATGTCGTACCGTTATTCAAGAAGGGTAGTAGGGATAAATCAAGTAATTACAGACCAGTGAGTCTGACGTCAGTTGTCGGGAAACTATTGGCAATTACTCTGAGGGACAGGATTAGTCTCCACTTGGAGAGATGGGGATTAATCAAGGGTAGTCATCATAGCTTTGTCAAGGGGAGATCATGTCTAATTAATTTGATATAATTTTTCAAGGAGGTGACTGTTTGTGTAGATGAGGGTAAAGCAGTTGACGTAGGCGACATGGACTTGAGTAAGGCTTTTGTTCAGGTCCCGCATGTAAGATTGTTCAAGAAGGTAAGAGCCCATGAGCTCCAAGGCAATTTGGCAAATTGAATCTAAAATTGGCTTCTTGGCAATGGGACGAGGGTGATAGTTGTGTTGTTCTTGCGGGAAAGCCTGTGACTAGTGGTGTACCACATGCATAGGTGCTGGGACCCTTACTGTTTGTAGTGTCCAGTGATGAATTACATGAGAATATAGGAGGTATGATCAGTAAGTTCGCAGATGACACTAAAATTGGTGATTTCTTAGTGAGGAGGAAAGGCATGGATTACAGGACGACATGGATGGGCCAGTGTGATAGGCAGCGCAGCGGCAAATGGAATTTAATCCTGGGAAGTGTGAGTTGATGCATTTTGGGAGGACTAACAAGTTAATGGAATATACAATGGTTTGTCGGAGCTTAAGAAGTACAAACCGTCAGAGGGACCTTAGTGTACTTGTTCTTCAATCACTGAAGGCAGCAGCATAGGTCTATAAGATAGTTAGGAAGCCATATGGAATACCTGCCTTTATTCGCCGAGGCATAGAATATAAGAGCACGGAAGCAATGATTGAACGGTCTAAAACTCTGGTTAGCCCACCGCTGGAGTACCGTGTACAGTTTTGGTCACCACACTATAGGAAGGATGTGATTGCACTGGAGAGGGTGCAAAGGAGATTCACCTGGATGTTGCCTGGCGTGAAGCATTTCGGCTATAAAAAGAGACGGGATAGGCTGGGGGTTATTTTCCTTAGAGCAGAGAAGGCTGAGGGGGGAACTGATTGAGGTATACAAAATTGTAAGGGGCATGGATAGGGTAGATAGAAATAAATCTTGTCCCTTAACAGAGGTGTCAATAACAAGGAGGCATAGATTTAAGGGAAGGGGCAGATGGTTTGGTTGAATTTGAGGATTTCTGTTTTCACCTAGAGTGTGGTTGGAATATGAAACACACTGGCTGAAAGAGTGGTAGAGGTAGGAACCCTCATAATATTTAAGCAACATTTAGATGAGTACTTTAAAAGCCATAGCATCCAAGGCCACGGGCCACGTGCTGGAAAATGGGATTAGAATAGATTGGCTTGATGGCTGGCACAGAGACAGTGGACCGAAGGGTCTGCTTATATGCTGTATAACTCTATGACTCCATGACTCTATGACTAACGCAGTCCCTCAAACTGATGCAGCCCCTCAAACTAATTCAAACCCACAAACTAAAGTAACTGCTCGAACTAATAAAGTCCTTCAAGCTAATGCAGCCTCTCAAATTAATGCAGGTTGGAAACTAATGCAGCCCCTCTAAATAATACAGCCGC
Organism: Heterodontus francisci; assembly: GCF_036365525.1. Taxonomy (NCBI): domain Eukaryota; kingdom Metazoa; phylum Chordata; class Chondrichthyes; order Heterodontiformes; family Heterodontidae; genus Heterodontus; species Heterodontus francisci. The sequence goes on along the minus strand of NW_027141982.1, from coordinate 399,650 downwards.
TCAAACTAAAGTAACTCCACATACTAATGCTGTCCCTCAAACTATTGCAGCCCCTCAAAATAATGCAGTCTTTCAGATGAACACAGCCTTAAAACTAATGCGGCCCCTCAAAATAATGCACCTCAAATTAATACAGCCCCACAAACTAAAGCAATTAGTTGGAAAACCGCTAAAGTGACGCCTCTGTTCAATATAGAAGCGAGACGAAAAGCAGGAAATTATCGGCCTGTCTGCCAAACTTCGGTCATTGGGAAAATGCTAGAATCCATCATTAAGGAAGAAGTCGCATGACGTGTAAGGGCGGCACAGTGGCGCAGCGGTTAGCACAGCAGCCTGACAGCTCCAGCGACCCCGGTTCAATTCCGCGTACTGCCTGTGTGGAGATTGCAAGTTCTCCCTGTGTCTGTGTGGGTTTCCTCCCACAAGCCAAAGACTTGCAGGTTGGTAGGTAAATTGGTCATGAGCAATTGCCCCGGGTATAGGTAGGTGGTAGGGAAATATAAGGACAGGTGGGGATATGTGGTAGGAATATGGAATTAGTGTGGGATTAGTTTGGATGGGTGGTTGATGGTCGGCACAGACCCGGTGGGCCGAAGGGCCTGTTTCAGTGCTGTATCTCTAAAATTAAAAGCTAAGACGTTTATTAATGTTTATCGCAATCAGAAAGAGTCAACATGGTTTTGTGAAAGGGAAATCATGTTTGACACATTTTTTGGAGTTCCTTGAGCACGTAACAAGCAGAATTGATAAAGGAAACCGCTAGATGTCGTATATTTGGATTTCCAGAAGCCATTCGATGAGGTGCCACATAAAAGTTTATGACACGGTATTGAGTGTAATCTGTTAGCATGGATTGAGGATTTTTCAACTCACGGAACGCAGAGAGTCGGGATGAATGGGTCTTTTTTCAGGTTAAAAAGACATATCTAGTGGAGTAGCACAAGGATCAGTCCTCGGGCCTCAATTATTTACTATCTATATTCATGACTTGGAGGAGGAGGCAGATCTTTGCTATAACCAGATTTGCTAATGATACAATATTAGGTGGAGCGGCAAGTTGTGATGAGGACATAAGGAATCTGCAAGGAGACACTTATAGTCTGAGTGAGTGGAAAACATTTTGGCAGATGGATTTTAATGTAGAATAGTGCGAGATTGTGCACTTTGGTAGGAAGAATCGAAAGGTAGACTATTATTTCAATGGAGATAGACTCCAAAAAAGTGCTGCACAGAGGAATCTTGGTGTTCTTGTGCATGAAACACAAAAAGTTAGCATGTAGGTGCAGCAAGGAATTAAGAAGGCAAATTGAATTTTGGCCTTTATTGCTTGGAGTTTGGAGTTTAAAAATAGGGAAGTCTTGTCACAACTGTACAGGGTTTTGGGGCGGTCGCAACTGGAGTATTGTGCACAGTTTTTATCCCCGTTTTTAAAAAGGATGTACTGGCATTGGAGGCATTTCAAAAGAGATTCACTGGGCTGATTCCTGAATGAAGGGGTTGACTTATCATGAACGGATCAACAGGTTATGCATTTATTCAAGAGTGCTTAAAAGAATGAGGGGTGATCTGATTGAAACGTCCAAGACTCTGAAGCGGCTTGATAGGGTGAATGTTGGGAAGATGTTTCCACGAGTGGGAGAATATCGAACTAGGGGACATAGCTACAGAATAAGGGGACACTCATTTAAAACTGAGATGCGGTGGAACTCCTCTCTCAGAGGCTGATGAATGTCTGGAATTCTCTACCCCAGAAAGTTGTGGAGGTTTGATCACTGAAAGCATTTATAGAGGAGGTTAATAGAAAAATCGGGGAGTTGAGGGCTATGAGGAGCTGGCACGAAAGAGGAGTTGCAGTCTGGGGCAGGTCAGTCATGATCATATTGAATGGCGGGGCAGGCATGAGGGGCAGAATGGCCGACTCCTGCTCCTATTTCTCATGTTATTATGTTCTAATGTTCAATCACTCAAACTAATGCTGTCCCTCAAAATAAAGCAGTCCTTCAAACCAATGCAGGCCCTCAAACTATTGCAGTCCCGCAAACGACTGATGCCCCTCATTCTGGCATAGACCTTCCATCCAATGTAGCCCCTCAAATTAATACTGCCCCTCAGACTAATAAAGTGACTCAAATTAAATCAGCCCTTCAAATTAATGGATGGAACTTTTAAATTTAATGCATTTCGGAACTGAGAGCCAATGTGGGTCAGTGGGGGCGAGGCTGATGAGAGAGCGGATGGACATGGACAGCAGAATTTTGGATCAGTTGGCATTGTTGGAAGGTGGAGATTGGGTAGCTGGTCAGGCGTGAACTGCAGGAATGTAATCATGAGGGGACACAATTCTTATTTTACCGGAACCATTAAACAATGTGCAGTAACCAGATCACCATTTGAAGTGACATAGCAGTGAAGGAAGTATGAATGGGGCACTTTCAATGTCCATCGCCTGATATCACCCACAGTGATAACTCGGCAATCCTAAACGTGACCTTTAACCCTCACCGTATCAGAAACTCAAACTTCATATTTTACGTGGGAATCTGAAAGAACAGAATGAGACTGCTCAGCTCGTGCCCGTGGATCAGTATACACTGCGGAGAAATGAATAAGATGTAAAATTGATTCGTCAGGATTGAAAATGATCAAAACAACCGGATCAAAACTGTAAATGATACCTCTTATTATTGTGTGACGCGGCATGTATTGAACGAAGCTTCCAGCTTTATTTCTGCTCGAGATCCTGGACTTTGAGATGTTTGTGTCTTATCCACCATATTATTTATATCCGAATCAAAGTTGCTGATATAATGCCTTTGTTTAAGTGAGTGTATCTAACAGCAATGATCACGTTTATAACCGTGTCAGTGGAGTCTCATCTGCTGTATAAATCAGGGCCAAATGGAATGGATCAGCTCAGAGTGCCTTCTGTGGCTCTTGGTTCCACACCAACAGAAGTTGTTGGTTCTCACAGGCACAGGACGTGCAGCACTCGATGAGATAGAATACATTTATATTCCTATTCTTGCAGCTGTTGGAATTCCTGGTAAGCTCTTATATCATCTGTCATTGGTGTCAAAAGGTGTTAACTTTGTTTTTGTACTTGGCATATTTTTCACACTGTTTGTTTTATAGAACCGCTGTTCTCTTCCAGCGGTTCAATGATAGAACAGCCTCAGACTCTGCTCTTTCAAATTTGCCGAAGCTGCATTATTCCTTTAATGATATTTGTTTATCCAAACATGGTAATGCCACAGCATTATTTTCAGATCTGAATTCATTAGAAAAGTTGTTTTAGCTAAGAGCAGGAATCTGACAGTCAGGATTGTTTACAGTTTCATGTTGTGGAACTAACCTGTACTGGAACGTTGTTATGAATGTGGTTTCAGTGATTGATACTGAGACAGCTCCTGGTCTCAGTGTTGCAAGGAGACACTGCAATGTACTTCCTCCACAATAACATGGCACAGTTTAACTTGGATTTCAATATAATAGTTAGTTATAACTTATTAAATATTATTTCATTCTGTGTGTGTCTGATGCTGCTTCTGAGCTCTGGCTATGGAACTAAGCTTCAGGCTGATTCTTTCACATCTCTTTTCCTGATTTAATGTAGATAAATTCACAAAGACTGGGCTACATTGTAAAATTAAACGTTGATGTGATCTTGCATCATTTTACACTGTATCTATTGGAATGATGAGTCCCTCTATTTATCTGGTGAGAAGCTGATTATAAGCTGCAGCGGTGATGATGGTGTTGTATGAATTGAACAAGACCGCCATCTATCGCTGCACTACATAATTCCTGTAAAAGTAGTGTTGGTCGGAGAAGCAGCACCTCCTCGAACTGACTCAATTAAAAGACCTTCCAATGGCCGTCTGAATGTGGAAAATGATCAATGCGCATAATTCAGTAAATTGTTATCATTAGTAAAGCAATTTATTTCTGATTACCGTTTTCAAGGGATTTGAGCGACCAACCAGAGATTATGGAAACCACAGACTGCTAGTTTGTAAATGTTATTTGAAGTTTGTCAGGAGTTCAACAGTTGTGATAAGGTTCTTAAATCTGGATAGATGTATAGCATTGTGCTATCTGTTGCATTAGCTATTTTATTTTGAAATAAATCACTGAAACAGGTCCTTCGGCCCACTGAGTCGGTGCTGAAGAAACAACCGCCCATTTATACTAACCCGGCAGTAATCCCACATTCCCTACCACCTACCTACACTAGGGGCAATTTACAATGGCCAATTTACCTATCGACCCGCAAGTCTTTGGCTGTGGGAGGAAACCAGAGAACCTGGCGAAAACCCACGCGGTCACGGGGAAAACTTGCAAACTCCACACAGGCAGTACTCAGAATTGAACACGTGTCCCTGCAGCTGTGAGGCTGCGGTGCTAACCACTGCACCACTCCTTTCTTTTAACTGGTATGAAATCGCTCGATTGTGTCTGTGTATATGCATGAATAACTTCATTTCATCTCCCAGTTTATTTGAAGAGTTCAGTTGATTGGATGTGGAACTTTCTCCATTTCTGGCAATTCACAGCACCGTACTTCACTGCACAGTCGCTTGATCTTAAAATGTTGGCTCCCTTTCAGTTGAATAAATTCTAGCTGAAGGGCTGGCGACAGGAGTTGCAATGATATTCGGGGATGTCTGGAAAATGCTTTCTGTTATGTTTATTCCATGAATTGTAGATGAGGTGAACAGAGTAGGTGAACAGGTGGAGATTTGTGTGATCTGAATAAATATGAAGCTATTCACACAGCATCCATCCTTGAACAAACTGATTCTGGAAGTAGGATGATTAAACTCGCGGCTGGTGAACAGAATGCAGGCACAGTATATTAGGATTGAAGTGAACGGGAAAGGATAAGTGAGAAGGTGAGAAAGTGCGGAGAGATAGGGGAAAAAGCATTGAACAGACAGAGGAGGATGGGAATGAATGGATACGGAACCCGGAAGTGCAGAAGGTTTTAGTTTAGGCAGGCATCAAGATCGGCGCAGGCTTGGAGAGCCGAATGGCCTGTTCCTGTGCTGTACGGTTCTCTGAGGAAAACTAGAGGGGGTGGACGAGGAAATAAAAAGACAGAGAGTGGTAGGATGTATCTAATTCCTCAGAATGAGCTGATAAAACTTCCATACAATTGGGATGAGGAAACATGAGTTGATTGTGTTCTTAGGATATTGCCAGATTGTGTGAGTTTACTTGTATAGGTCGAGTGCATGTAACATTTCCTGGACCTCGTGCTGTTCAGCTGAAAATTACTTTTTGGAACTTATACCTGAATAAATGTGCATATAGGTTAGAATGCGATATTTATTTATTCAAAATGAATTACATACGTATGAAGCATAAGGAATAAAAGCTGGAGCAGTCCATACAGTACCTCCAACCGACTCCAGCATTCAACAAAATTTTTGCTGTTTTCCCGAGTGGAGTATCTCTTGATCTCAGTCTTGAATGTACACAACAACTGAGAACCCACAGCTCCCTGGGTAAAAAAAATATTTAAAATAAATGATTCACAACCCTCTGAGTGATGATGTTCCTCCTTATTTCACTATGAAACGGGCGACTCCTTATCCTGAGACTGTGCCCCGGCCTGGGAGAAACAGCCCCTCATCTACCCTGTCAAGCAATCTGAGAATGCTGTACATTTCATTGAGATTACTACTCATTCTTTTAAACGACAGACAATACGTTGATACTCCTAGTTTAGTTTAATCAAAACCATGTATGATTGCAGCATTTAAATGTCCATTTTGCAAGGTCATTAATGCGTTCAGGTATTTGTTGCATTTTCCTCTGTATTAACTGTACTCTCAATGTGGATGTGTTCGCACATTTTGAATTTGTGCTTCAGTTTCGAAAGTCCCTGTCGATTATGTAATTGCCAATTAACAGCGTTCGCAACGCCAATTATTGGGAAATATCACTTCTTTTCTTCTTTTGGGCCTCCTTATCTCGAGAGACAATGGATACGCGCCTGGAGGTGGTCAGTGGTTTGTGAATCAGCGCCTGGAGTGGCTATAAAGGCCAATTCTGGAGTGACAGGCTCTTCCACAGGTGCTGCAGAGAAATTTGTTTGTTGGGGCTGTTGCACAGTTGGCTCTCCCCTTGCGCCTCTGTCTTTTTTCCTGCCAACTACTAAGTGTCTTCGACTCGCCACAATTTAGCCCTGTCTTTATGGCTGCCCGCCAGCTCTGGCGAATGCTGGCAACTGACTCCCACGACTTGTGATCAATGTCACACGATTTCATGTCGCGTTTGCAGACGTCTTTATAACGGAGACATGGACGGCCGGTGGGTCTGATACCAGTGGCGAGCTCGCTGTACAATGTGTCTTTGGGGATCCTGCCATCTTCCATGCGGCTCACATGGCCAAGCCATCTCAAGCGCCGCTGACTCAGTAGTGTGTATAAGCTGGGGGTGTTGGCCGCTTCAAGGACTTCTGTGTTGGAGATATAGTCCTGCCACCTGATGCCAAGTATTCTCCGAAGGCAGCGAAGATGGAATGAATTGAGACGTCGCTCTTGGCTGGCATACGTTGTCCAGGCCTCGCTGCCGTAGAGCAAGGTACTGATAACACAGGCCTGATACACTCGGACTTTTGTGTTCCGTGTCACTGCGCCATTTTCCCACACTCTCTTGGCCAGTCTGGACATAGCAGTGGAAGCCTTACCCATGCGCTTGTTGATTTCTGCATCTAGAGACAGGTTACTGGTGATAGTTGAGCCTAGGTAGGTGAACTCTTGAACCACTTCCAGAGCGTGGTCGCCAATATTGATGGATGGAGCATTTCTGACATCCTGCCCCATGATGTTCGTTTTCTTGAGGCTGATGGTTAGGCCAAATTCATTGCAGGCAGACGCAAACCTGTCGATGAGACTCTGCAGGCATTCTTCAGTGTGAGATGTTAAAGCAGCATCGTCAGCAAAGAGGAGTTCTCTGATGAGGACTTTCCGTACTTTGGACTTCGCTCTTAGACGGGCAAGGTTGAACAACCTGCCCCCTGATCTTGTGTGGAGGAAAATTCCTTCTTCAGAGGATTTGAACACATGTGAAAGCAGCAGGGAGAAGAAAATCCCAAAAAGTGTGGGTGCGAGAACACAGCCCTGTTTCACACCACTCAGGATAGGAAAGGGCTCTGATGAGGAGCCACCATGTTGAATTGTGCCTTTCATATTGTCATGGAATGAGGTGATGATACTTAGTAGCTTTGGTGGACATCCGATCTTTTCTAGTAGTCTGAAGAGACCACGTCTGCTGACGAGGTCAAAGGCTTTGGTGAGATCAATGAAAGCAATGTAGAGGGGCATCTGTTGTTCACGGCATTTCTCCTGTATCTGACGAAGGGAGAACAGCATGTCAATAGTCGATCTCTCTGCACGAAAGCCACACTGTGCCTCAGGGTAGACGCGCTCGGCCAGCTTCTGGAGCCTGTTCAGAGCGACTCGAGCAAAGACTTTCCCCACTATGCTGAGCAGGGAGATTCCACAGTAGATTCCACTGCTCCCCTGTTAATCAGAGTAAGGAAGCTTTTCACTGTTTCCTGTTTCTGCAGTCAACCTGCTGTCCATTCTGCTGCTTGTCCCCTAATTCCATTTGCACTGTGATTATTCATGAGTATGCTTATGGTATGCTATTGAAGACGTTTCGATAATCCAATATGTTCCTTCTGCTTCATTAATCGTCACTACGATTTCTCATATTATTCAAATAATTTCATATGGCTTTTGGTTTTGGAATAATTGATGACTGCGTTTGATTATATTATGTTTGTCTCGATGTGTTTTTTATTCTGTTACATCTATCAATACGGATTCCATTATCACAGAATCATAGAATGACAGAATTATTACAGTACATTAGGAGGCTATTCGGCCCATCGCGCCTGTACCAGCTCTCTGAAAGAGCAACTCCCTCAGTTCCATTTCTCTGCCTTCTACACATAACCCTGCACATTCTTACCTTCAAGCCAACTGTCTAATTCCCTTTTGAGTGATTCAATTGAACCTGCCTCCACCACACTCTCATCAGTGCATTCCAGACCTCAACCACTGACTGCATGAAGAAATGTTTTTCCTCATCTTAATTTGCTTCTCCTACCAAATACTTCAAATCCGTGCCCTCCCGTTATCGATCCTTTTACGAGTGGGAACAGTTTTTCTCCATTTACTCTGTCCAGACCCTTCATGATTTGAAAGCCTTTGTCAAATTACCTTTCATCCCTGTCTTCTCAATGGAATACAGTCCTAACTTCTCCAATCTATCGTTATAATTGAAATTCCTCATCCCTGGAACCACTTTCGTGAATCTTTCCTGTAATCTCTTCAATGCCCTCACTTCTTTCTTCAAGTGTGGCGCCCAGAACTGGAGGCAATACTCCAGCTGAGGCCGAGTTACTGTCTTATACAAGGTCGACACTAGTTCCTTGCTTCTGTTCTCTATACTCCGATTAATAAAGCCCAGGATACTGTATGCTTTATGATCCATTCTCTCAACCTGTCCTGCCACCTTCATTGCCTGATGCACATATACACCTAGGCCCCTCTGTTCCTGCTCCCCCTTTATAATTATTCCCTTGATTCCATATTATCTCTGCATATTCTTCCTATCAAAATGAATCACTTCATATTTATCTGCATTGAACTTCATCTGCCACGTGTTTGCACATTCCACCAACTTATCAATGTCCTTTCGTATTTCTACACTATCCTCCTCACAGGTCAGAAAACTTCCAAGTTTCGTGTGATCTGCCAACTTTGAAATTATGTCCTATACACCAAGGTCTAGGTCACTAATATCTGTCATGAAAAGCAAAGGTCCCATTACTGATCCCTGAGAAACTCAACTACACACCCTCCACCAGCCCGCAAAAAAAAAATCAATTCACCTTTACTCTTTGTTACCTGTCACTCAGCCATTTTTGTATCCGAGTTGCTACCGTCCCTTTTATTCCAAAAGCTACATGTTTACTCACATGTATGTTCTTTGGCACTGCAACAAACGCCTTTTGAATACTCATGGACACCACATCAACAGCATTGCCTTCATCAACCGTCAATGTTATTTCCTCAGGAAAATTCCAGAAAGTTAGCTACACAGGATTTTCCCTAAAGAACTGCATGCAGGCTTTCCTTAATTAACTCAAATTGCCCATGCGGCTATCAATGTTATCCCTAATTATTATTTTTCTGGAGGTTTTCCCACGACCGTAGTTAAACTGACTGGCCTGTAGTTGCTGGGCTTATCTTTACACCCTTTTTTGAACACGGGTGTAAAGTTTGAATTCTCCAGTAGTCGGGAACCACAACTGAGTCGAAGACTGAATAATTATGGCCAGTGGCTCTAGGGTTCCCACCATCACCTCCCTCAGTATCATTGGATGAATCTCACCCCCCTCTGATGCTTTGTCCACTTTGGGTACAGAAAGCCTATCTAATACTTCTCCTTTATCAATTTTAAACCTTTCTACTGTCTGACTTACCTCCTCTTCCAACATTTTCTGCGTTGCATCTGCTTCCTTGGTAAAGACAGATTCAAAGTATTCATTTCATACCTCTAACTGTGCCCTCTGACTCCATGTCTAAATTCACTTTCTGTTCCCTAATCGGCCCCACTCTTCCTTTTTATCAACCTTTTACTATTTATATGCCTAAAGAAAACTTTGGGATTTCATTTAATGCTAACTTCCAGTCTCTTTTCATGCCTCCTCTTTGCTTCCCTTATTTGCTTTTTCACGTCCTCTCTGGACCTTCTATCTGCAGCCTGGCTCTCAATAGTGTTTTCTACCTGGCATGTGTCATAAGCACGTGTTGTTATTCATTTTAATATCTTCCTTTTTTGTGATCCAGGGAGATCTGAATTTGTTTACTTTACGTTTCCGTTTCGAGGGAACATACCTTGACTGTGCCCAGACTATCTCTTCTTTGAAGGTCTTCATCTACCGGTTTTCCCGCCAGCTTTTGACTCCAATTTATTCGTCACAGCTCCATTCTTACCACATTGAAGTTAGCCTACTCCCAGTTAATTATTATTATCCTGGTTTGCTCTTTGTCCTTTTCCATAGTCAGCCTAAATCTTATGATAAATGATCACTCTCCCCTAAGTACCCTCCTTCTGCTACTTGATCCACTTAGCCCATTTCATTCCCAAGTACCAGCTCCAGCAGTGCCTCATTTCCCGTAGGACTCACAATGTACTGTTGTAGAAATATTTACTCAACACTCTCTGCGAAGTGTTGCCCATCATTGCTCTGCACACTACTATTATCCCAGTCTATGGTTGGATAATAAAATTCCCCCATTATAACTACCCTATATCTTTTGCACCTTTCTGTATTTTCCTTGCAAATTTGTTCCTCTTCATCCTTGTAAATAGCTGGTAGCCGATGGAAGAAATACGAGCAATGGAACTGCATTTTTTCATTCCTTAGCTCTAGTATCACTGATTCTGTCCTCGACCCCTCTTGGCATCCTGTTTTTGCAGCACTGCAATGCTCTCCTTAATCTATACTGCCACCCTTCCCACTTTATTTCCCTTTCCTATCTTTCCTGAATACCTTGTTCCAGGAACATTTAACATCCAATCCTGCCCTCTTTGAGCCAGGTCTCTGTTATAGCTGCAATGTCATATTTCCACATGGAGATCGGCACCCGTACCTTACCAGTCTTATTAACGACACTCCGTGCATTCACATGCATACACATTAACCATGATTCGCATTTATTAGTTTATCCCTTACGCTGACCACATCGAATATTCCCTATTGTTGTGCTATCTTTCTCCTCCGGTGTTCTGTGCACCTTTGTATTCCTCTCTAATACTTGTTTCTGGTTGTCACAACGCAGAAGTTTTGTCAGTTTTGCTTTCATCCAATCTGAGCTCCCTCTCAGGTTCCCATCCCTCTGACTATTTAGTTTAAACCCTCCCCAACAGCACTAGCAAATCTCTCTGTGAGGATATTCGTCCCAGTCATGCTGAGGTGTAAACCTTCCAATCTGTGCAGGTCTCATTTGCCCCAGATCCGGTCTCAGTGTCTCAGAAATCTGTTGTCCTCTCTCCTATACCAGTTCTTCAGCCACGTGTTCAATCGCTCAGTTCTCCTATTCTTATGCTCACTTGCACGTGAGACTCAGAGTAATTATGATATTACTGCATTTGTGGTCCTGATTTGTAATCTCCTCTCCAGCACATTAATATATCCTTGCAGGTTCTCATCCACCTTCTTATCTATTTCACTGGTACCGATGTGAAACACGGGCTCTGGCTGTTTACCCTCCCCCAGAAGAATGTCCTGCAACCGCTCCATGACATCCTTCACCCTGACACCAGGGAAGGAACACAACATCCTGGAATCTTGTTTACTGTCGCAGAAACGCCGGTCTGTTCCCGTAACTAACGAATCACTATTGCTTTTCCACCCTTCTTCCTCCCTTCCTGTGCAGCTGAACCACCTGTGGGGCCGGAAACATGGCTTTCACTGCACTCCTCTGGGAAACCATCACCATCACGAGTATCCAAAATGGAAAACCGATAAACGATTGAAAACCTCCCTGGGGAATTCCTGCACTACCTGCCTGGTTCTCTTACACTGCCTGGCGGTCACTCATTCCCTATTTGTCTACATACTTCGAACCTGTGGTGAGACCACCTCCCTAAACATGTTATGCAAGTAATTGTTCGCCTCGCGGATGCACAACAGTGAATCCAGCCCCCTTCGACTTCCGAAACCCGGAGCTCAAGCTTCTGCAGCTGGCGATGCTTCCTGCTGATGTGTTTCTCTAAGACACACGGTGTGTCCAAGACCACCCACGTACCGCAGAATGCACATTCCACTCAGAATAGCTGCCCTGCCAAACCTTAACTTTACAGACTTATTTGTTATGATTTGAATGGCTTACAAAGGACTCCTCTGTACATTGGAAAATAAGCAAATGCATATTGATTGCTGTTCAGTCCACAATCATGACCCTGAGCTTCTGGGCGCTTGTCACGTTACTTTTTCCATCCCACTCCCGTTCTGAACTTGCCAGCGTCAACCTCCAATAATAGTACACTGAATCTCACCGAGGAACAACACCAGATTTTGTGTGAAGGTATTTTATTGCCTGTCAGAGCCAACCCTAAGATTAAATACTTCCAGATATGACCGTTGCTCAAACCTACTCAGATGGGTTGTGCTAGTGCAGAGGATGGCTACACCCGAGTAACTGGCATTGCAGGGTGTGTGGGGCTGATGCATTCGGAGGACATCCCCTTTAGTTACCAAACTGGCATACTGATCGACACCATTGGATAAATCCGTACCGACCGCCCCGCCCATTCCAATTCCGTGTCACTTTTCAGGGGCAATTGAAGTCATTTTTTTTAATAGATTCTTATTTCTCCCCTCTTGCTCTGTTATTCTGTTGCTACAATTACACCGCATCTGCACCCATTCTTTGTTTCTTGAATTGTTCCATTTGCCTTTCACTATCATCCCTTTGTCAATTAATCACTCCTGTGCTCCACCAAATTACAAGCATTTCCCACCTCTCTTTATTTTCCCCGACCACACTTTTAAATGGCTGTATAATTAGTTGAAAACAGATCATTTCCAGTGTCTTCCGGTTCTGAGGAAAACAGATCAGTTGAATGGGTAACTCTGTTCCTTTCGCCACTGACACTGCCTGGCGTGCTGAATGTTTTCTGCATTTTCCTATTTAATCAGTTTTACAGTTGTTTCAGTGTTTTGTTTCCATGACAACGGTTAAGCCGGGATATCAATAGGGGTGTGATATCGATGGTAACTGGAGTTTCAGATTTCTAACTGCACAGACCACGGCTTTCTTGCTTGTGGGGTTCCCCGCCGTGAAATCAGCCGATTGATGCGCTTGGCTTCCAGTTGGGCAGGGAAGAGTCTGGGGCAGACCTCAGGGCGGCACATTGGCACAGTGGTTAGCACCGCAGCCTCACAGCTCCGGCGACCCGGTTCAATTCCGGGTACTGCCTGCATGGAGTTTGCATGTTCTCCCTGTCTCTGCGTGGGTTTCCTCCGGGTGCTCTGGTTTCCTCCCACATGCCAAAGACTTGCAGGTTGATAGGTAAATTGGCCATTAGAAATTGTCCCTAGTTTAGGTAGGTGGTAGGGAAAATATAGGGACAGGTGGGGATGTGGTCGGAATATGGGATTAGTGCAGGATTAGTATAAGTTGATGGTCCGCACAGACTTGGTGGGCCGAAGGGCCTGTTTCAGTGCTGTATCTCTAAACTAAACTAAACCAGGGCTGCCAAATCCTTACCCCCGGGTCGGGGGTTCATTGTGTTAAATTGTGGGATGTCTATGTTGGAGTTTGTGATCCTCAACATTGGACAGGAGTCTGCAGTGCTGGAGAATGGTCCCAAATAGGTTGAAGGAAGTGTTTGATACAAGACACGATGCAAGGTCTGGTCCCAAGTCGTGGGGTCTGATTACATGCTGAGCTCCTTTCCCGTGCAGCATTCAATCCTGCCGTTGGGGGAGGGGGAGTGGGGGGGTCTCTCCTGCACGTCAATCGATGCTGTGCGTGATCCAATACAGAGGGACCAGCTTCATAGCAGAGTGGCGGATAGTTCTGATTACCAATCCCGGGTGTGTTTCTGTGTAGCTTGGGTTATAAACGGGGAAATCTGGCGTCCAGACATATATCTGTAAAACAGATTAAATCAGAAACTTTCAGGATAATGAAAATATTTACATTGCCAATCCACCTCCTGGGAGCAGTTCTCTTCCCGTCCCCTGCCCCGACTCCACTAAACCCGGAAGTTAGCGGGTCAGAAGTACATTGGGATCAGTGTTGAGATTTAAAAAAAAAACATCAGACTCGCTTCCATCCCACCTGTTTTTTTTTGCTAGTATCCTGGAATTACTGTCTTTGTCAGATGCAGAGAATATTTGATCAGTAATTTCCAGTCTCTTTTCCCTGCTCTCTCTTACATTTAAATTACTGGCGATTGTGATCTTCTCCCAAGGAAATTACGGCTCCAGCTGGAGGCCTGCTTTCGGTATGGAAAATGAAGGCGACCAGAACTCGACCGAATTACAGTGGAGTCGAGCCCAACCTGGCCCGAGTATGTCCGATTTTGTCCAGAGCACGACCCGATCCCGCTACTACTCGACCCGAGCGCCACCAGACCATCCGTTTACTTCCCACCCTGACACCGAACTTGCCAGAAGCTGCAGCGCATGTGCGACGACGTCATAGTGGCGCCAGTAGCTCTCCGCAGACTCGGCTTCATCCCGGACTCCCAGCTCAGGCATGTTTTTATTTTAAATTCCAGCCCTATATGCCAGGCCGGACTCGACATGACCTGGACTCGGCCCGACCTGAGCCAGAAAACCTGCCCTGAACCCAACATATGCCTCCGGGTCCCGCGGGTTCGGGTTGAGTAGCAGGCATCTACCTCACCTAAGACACAACCCAATCGATGGGATCATTATCATTCAACCAGATGGAGTCGGAAATATTCAGTTGAGCTGGGCTGTGTCAGTTTCCCTCATGATCATCCTCAACCATCGCAGTGCCTACTCCTGGAGGACTTCCCACATAATCAACACACGTCCTCGTTCCTTTACATTGACCTTGGCACTCCAGTCAGCAACATTTCAAGGAAGATGTAATGGAGATTCCATAAAGCAGATTGGCAAAATGCAGCAAGTCCTTGGACGGCAGCATTGTAGATATAGCTATCAATAATATACCTATGGAAGAATTATATACACACTTCAGTGTTGCTATTCTCAAAGCTGCTTGCACAGCCAGGCCTCATAACTACCTATCCATCTACATTTTCACTCCTTGCGGTGCTGGAGCCTGATTCGTAGCCTTGGAGTAGCCCTAAAATGACCTGTATTAGTCTCCCCGAACCATCTTGCTCGTCATCTTTTCCATGTAGCGATGTCAATATTGGTAATGAAAACAAAACACAGCAGCTATAATGAGCTGAGAAAAAGCAGCACCAAAAACATGCAGAATATGCAGTCCTCAAGAATACAGAACTGGAGAAGACATTAAAGGGACTGAAATGTCGCAAAGCGGCGAAATATGGCAACATTGCACCAGTATTCTTGAAACGACTTACCCATGTGCTCGTGTCCAGCTGAAGCAGTTCTATACACGAATCATCAGCTCCAAATAGCTCCTGATGGTGTGGCGTATTCCAAAAGTAATTTCCATTCCAAAATACAGAAGGCATCACATACTGTCTTCCAGCTATCGACCAATTTCACGACTTTCCGTGTGCTTTAACATTTTTGAGCGTAGTATCCTGAAACACATATCTCTAGAAGTAGAGACCATCCTTAATGTCAACCAAGCTGGTTTCCATAAGGGACGCAGCATATGGGATCAAGTTCTAGCACTCACCAACTCCATCACCAATGGCTTCCAAAAGAACCTGCCCGATAACAAGACAGGACTTCACAGCTGCCTGCAATACACTGTGGCACACTGGCCTACTCCTAAATCTCTCCATAGTCTTCCAACCTGGGTCGGGAGAACAGATGAAATATTCCTTCCTGACAGACGATTTAGATTCCGCATTGGACAAGGGAGAGGTGAATGGGGAAGACTGGAAATCGGACTGCGACATGACTCAGTGCGATCCCCAGCGTTATTCATCATATCTAAAAATGACCTGCCAGCAACCACGTCTCGCAAGTTCATCTATGCTGATGACACCTGTTGTGTCACCCAAGATAAATCCTTCTGCACCCTGGCTCAGATCCTTAACGACGACATCACAAAGTTGATGGACTGCTGCAACACATGGCGTGTCACAGTGAATCCCCCTAACACCATATTCAGTGCATGCCACCTTCACAAAGCCAGTACAGTAAAAGTATTGTGTATATACATGGATGGTCAGAGACTAAAGCATGATCCCAAACCAGTATTCTTCTAAGTAACTCTGCATTGGAATTTGTTCTTCTGCGAGCATCAGGAAAAAAAAGCAGTAATGGTCAAAGCAAGAAATGAACTATTCAGCAGACTTGGTGGATTTACGTGTTGCGCTGCTGCCTCAGTACTCCGCAACTCAGCAGCAGAGTACTGTGCACCTGCCTGGCCTAGGTCGCCACACACAAATTCAAATGATCATTAAATTTGAATGCAGCAATGTGCATTATAAGTGGAACCATCCACTCAATACACCTCCCTTGGCTTCCTGTTCTCACAATCATAATTTGCACACACTTTTGTTAACTGAAGATAAGCCACTAGCTGGTTGAAATCATCGGTGCTGCACCTCACTCAGTTACCACTCCATAATGACATTTTGAATCTCTGACTACCGCCATCCATCGTGGCGCCTCATATGCAGCAACATTCCTGAGCAAGATCTACCAGTGGATATCCTTTGGATGAAGGAATGGCAAATACCGGAAGTCACTGACAAGTTACTTGTGACAAACCCCATCAAATGGCAGGTTTCAACTACCAAGGCGAAAGTAGTCCTTGGAAAACTGGCTCAGCACAACCTAGGGCCCTTGCGGCTAGAAAGACGGCTGCAGTTTTCTCAGTGCAGTGTTTTGTTTTCAGCTTCTGGCAACAAATGGCCATAAATCGCTCAAAGGTGAAAGTAACAGCGAACCAGACAGAAACGTCGGTAGCTGCACGAAGCAGGACAGTGATAACAATACATACAGGTGTTATGACTAGGAAATGGTAAAAGGCGACCTGCCACAGTATGACCCCAGTGATAATGAACCATCGGTCCGTCATTGCCATGTCCATCAGGTATCGTGTTTTGCAGATTGAGAGGCCGCGATTTCTTTGGCAGAGGATCACAATATCTAGTAAGAGAGAGCAGGAAAAATAAACAGGTAATTACTGATCAATGATTCTCTACATCAGATAAAGAGAAAGGACAGGGTATTAGCACCAAAAACAGGTGGGATGGAAACGAGTTCAATGTTATTTATTTATTTATTTAGAGATATAGCACTGAAACAGGCACTTCGGCCCCCCGAGTCTGTGCCGACCATAAACCACCCATTTATACTAATCCTACTCTCATCCCATATTCCTGCCACATCCCCACCTGTCTCTATATTCTCCTACCACCTACCTATACTAGGGGCAATTTATAATGGCCAATTTACTTATCAACCTGCAAGTCTTTTGGTGGTGGGAGGAAACCAGAGTACCCGGCGAAAACCCACGCAGACACAGGGAGAACTTGCAAACTCCACACAGGCAGTATACAGAATTGGACCCAGGTCGCTGGAGCTGTGAGGCTGCGGTGCTACCCACTGCGCCACTGTGCCACCCATAACAAAAATCTCAACACTGATACCAATGTAATTCTTACCCACCAAATTCCGGGTTTAGTGGAGTCGGGACAGGGGACGGTAAGAGAACTGCTCCCAGCAGGAGGATTGGCAATGTAAATATTTTCATGATCCTGCAAGTCTCTGGTTTAATCTGTTTTACAGATGTAAGTCTGGCCGTCAGGTTGCCCCATGTATAATCCAGGCCACACAGAAATACCACGCGAGACTGACAGTCAGAACCATCTGCAACTCCGTTATCAAGCTGGTCGCTCTGTATTGGATCACGCATGGCATCAGTTGAAGTGCAGGCTACAACCCCCAAGTGCAGGATTCAACGATCCCCGGGAATGGAGCCCAGCATGAAATCAGACCGCACTACCTGGGACCGGACCTTCCATTGTGTCTTGAATCAAAGACTTCCCTCACCCTATCTGGATCATTCTCCAGCGTTGCAGACCCCCTTCTCCCGACCACCCCAGTGTTGAGGATCAGAAACTCCAACTCCCCTGTTCCTCCCCATAAACGGACCATGCCTCACAGCTCCAGCGGCCCGGGTTCAATTCTGGGTCCTTCCTGTGTGGCGTTTGTAAGTTCTCCCTGTGTCTGCGTGGATTTCCTCCGGGTGCTCCAGTTTCCTCCCACATGCCAAAAGACTTGCTGGTTGATAGGTTAATTGGCCATTATAAATTGCCCCGAGTATAGGTAGGTGTCAGGGGACTATCGGGTGAGGTGGGGATGTTTTAGGAATATGGAATTAGTGTAGGATTAGTATAAATGGGTGGTTGATGGTCGGCACATACTCGGTGGGCCGAAGGGCCTGTTTCAGTGCTGCATCTCTAAACTAAACTAAAACTAAAATAGGCGACTCCTCTCTGGGCTAGGGGATTGGCTGCTTAACGATTAGAAATTTCACCTCCTGCAGAGCTGGTATTTGGACATCCCCTAATAACACACAATGAACCCGCGACCCGAGGGTAAGGAATTGAGTTCCGAAGAAGGGTCACTGACCCGAAACGTTAACTCTGCTTCTCTTTCCACAGATGCTGCCAGACCTGCTGAGTGAATCCAGCATTTCTTGTTTTTGTTAAGGAATTGGACAGCCCTGATCCTGAGGTCTGCTCCAGACTCTTCCCTGCCCAACTGGAAGCCAATCCCATCAATTGGCTGATCTCACGGCTGGGAATCCCACAAGCATGAAAGAGTCAGTCTGTTGGGTTAGAAATCTGACACTCGTGTTCCCACCTATATCGCACCCCTGTTGATAACCAGGCTTATCCATTGTCTTGGAAATAAAACACTGAAGCAACTGTATAAATGATTCAGTGGGAAAATACTGAAAACATTCAGTACGCCAGGCAGTGGCTGTCAGGAAAGAAGCAGCGTTACCCATTCAACTGATCAGTTTCACTCCGAACTGGGAAACACTGGAGATTGTTTGTTTTCAGGTAATTATATCGCCATTTAAAAGTGTGGAATGGGAGAAAGAAAGTGAAGTGAGAAATGCCTGTAATTGGTTGGAGGACAGGAGTGATTCATTGACAAAGTGCAAGTGCAAGTCAAATGGAACAATTAACGAAACAGAGTATAGGTCCAGATGTGGTGTGAATTGCAACAGCAGAATAACAGAGCAAGAGAAAAGAATTATAAATCTATATAAAAAATGGCTCCAATTGCCCCGGAAAAGTGACAGGGAATTGGAGGGGGCAGGGCGGTGGGTGCGGATAGATCCCAGTGGTGTGGGTCAGATTACAAGTTTGATAACAAAAGGGGATGTCCATCCCAAGCACCAGCCCCACACATCCTGCAGTCATTCGGGGGTAGCCATCTCCATACCAGGGCAATAGATCTGAGAAGGTTTGAGCAATGGTTCGAACTGGAACTGTTTAATCTCAGCCTTGGGTCTGACAGCCAATAAAATGCCTTCACAGAAAATCTGGGCAGTTCTTCAGTGTGATTCAGTGGACCATATTACGAGGTCGAGGATTGCAAGTTCAGAACGGGAGTCGGATGGAAAAATGTTGGAAGATGAGGCGTTTAATGTGGTGGCTGATGTGTTGGAAGTTGAAGACAAGGAGAACCTTAACTTGGTTCTGGAACAGATGGGATAGAGTGAAGGCAGCAACATGGGAAATTTGATGGACATGGTCCACTGCCCGGTTAATCACAGTAGAGTGGCATCCTCGACTGACGAAAAATAGAAGCACTGGTGTGAAAGTCAGCATCATCGGAGGAGATGGAGCAGAAATGGAGAAACTGAGAGAATGGAACAGAGTCCTTTCTGCAAGCAGAGTTGGGGGATTTTTCATCAAGGTAGCGGTGGATGACGGTGCGATTATAGTCCATATTGTTGGGCACCCAGTCCCCAGAAATGGAGGTCGTGTAGGCGAGGGAAGGAAGGGCAATGTCAGAGATGGAAAGTTTGAAGTCGAGGGACGAGCGGAAATTAGAAGCAGAGTTGATGAAATGATCAAGTTCAAGTAAAAAGAAAGAAATAACACCAGCGCAGTGATAAACTGTCAAATAATATGGGAGAAGGAGAGGACTGGAGGAGGATTGTAACAAAGAAGGGTCCACGTATCCTCCACAAAAGCAGCACATCTAGGACCAGAACAGCTCCCATAGTGACACCATTTGGTGGTGGAATTTGAAAAGGCTCACACTCGAGATCCAGACATCTCCACTTTACAACATGGTCCCTATACCGGGGTCAGGATCAGCATCCTTTGTGGTTTCCATTCCCAGACTAGAACCAGTGATGAAGTGAAGAGATCGTGCGAGGATGATGAGAAATTGAAACAAAACTAATCCGTTCCAAATGGAGTCCTCAGAATGTGCCAGCAGGAGATGCTGGAGAAAACTGGGTGGGCAACGACCTTATTGTGTCTTTCAGGAAATGTCCCTTCGATTGTGAGTTTAAGGACAGCTCAGGATTACTGGATATGAACCAGAGAGAGATAGTGTGACATTGTCATAAATGTAAATGGACCTCTGCAGAGCAGCTATGAGCTCAGCAGGAAGTAACTCTGGTGTGTAGCGGGATGGTTGGTTCAGAAGTGGATGACTATCCAGAGCTTGAAGACTGGAAAAAGGTCTCTCAAGGGAAGAGCTGAAGTGTCAAATAATAGTGAATAATTTCATTGTAAAACTTCAGGTTATTGAAGAAAAAAGATGGGATCATATGTGCTAAAGTAATCAAATAGAGGATTACAAGCATGCACATTAACAACGTTCGGGAAGAATTAGCAGAGTCACAATTATATGTTCATTAGTAATAATCAGAATAGGGAATAGAGCTAGAGAACTTCTGGGCAGCTAACGTGAGTCTTATATTTCAATCAGAAGATTGAACAATCCGAACAAATTTCAATCAGTTTGCATTTTTTCAGTGGTAGTGAAGATAAATCCAGTATTTGTTTCTTGCTTTAGTGCAGTGGAATGAGTTATTTGATGAATACCAGGCATGCTATTTGACTCATGATAAATAAGTCTATAAAGTTAAGTTACGGCAGGGCAGCGGAATGTATATCCTTCGGTATGTGGGAGGTCGTGGGCGCATCGCAGGTCTTAGAAGAACACATCAGCAGAAAGCATCACCAGTTGCAGAATCTTGAGCTCTGGGTTTTGGAACTCGAAGGAGGCTGGAGTCACTGTTGTGCATCCTCGAAGTGAACATCTACTTGGATAGCAGTTTTAGCGAGGTGGTCTCACTGCAGGTTAGAAGTATGAAGGCAAATAGGGAATGAGTGACCGTCAGGCAGTCTATGAGAATCCGGCAGTAGTGCAGGAATTCCCGAGGGAGGTTTGCACTCGCTTATCGGTTTTCCATTTTGGATACTGGTGATGTTAATGCTTCCTCAGAGGAGTCACAGCGAAGTTTGTGGCACCACCGGTGGCTCAGCTGCCAAGTAGGGGAGGAAGAGTGGATCAGCAGTAGTGATTCGTCAGTTAAGGAACAGACAGGCGTTTCTGTAGCAGTAAACAAGACTGCAGGATGGTGTGCTTCTTCCATGGTGCCATGGTCAAGGATGTCATGGAGCGGCTGCAGGACATTCTTGCGGGGGAGGGTGGACAACCAGAGGTCGTGTTCCATATTGGTACCAGTGACACAGGTACGAAAGGGAAGGAGGTCCTGAAAGCATATTTTAGGGAGCTAGAAAGGAGATTAAACATCTTGACCGCAAATGCAGTATTATCAAAATTAGTCCAAGTCCCAAGTGCAAGTGAGCATAAGAATAGGAGAACTGAGCGCATGAACACGTGGCTAAAGAACTGTTGTAGGAGGGAGGGCAACAGATTTCTGAGGTATTGAGACCGGATCTGAGGCAAGTGAGACCTGTACAAGCTGGAGAGTATGCATCTTAGCAGGACTGCGACGAATGTACTCACAGGGAGTTTGCTAGTGCTGTTGGGGAGGGTTTAAACTAAATTGTCAGATGGATGAGGACACGAGAGGGAGCTCAGATTGGAAGAAAGCAAAACTGCCAGCACTTCTGCGGTGTGGGTACCACGGACAAGTATTAGAGAGGAATACCAAGGTGCACAGAATACTGGGGGAGAAAGACAGCACAACAGTTGGGAATATTCGGTGTGGTCAGATTAAGGGAGAAAGTAATTGATGCCAATCATGGTTAATGTGGATGTATCCAAATGCACGGAGTGTGTTTACTAAGACAAGTGAGGTACAGCCGCAGATCTCCATGTGAAAATATGACGTTGTGGCTATAACAGAGACCTGGCTCATAAAAAGGGCAGGGTTGGATGATAAATTTTCCTGGATACAAGGTGTTCAGGAAAGATCGGAAAGGGAAAAATGGGTGAGGGGTGGCAGTATAGATTAAGGAGAGCATTGCAGTGCTGTAGAAGCAGGATGCCAAGAGGGGTCGAGGACAGAATCAATTAGACTGGAGCTAAGGAATGAAAAGTTGCGTTTCCATTGTTCAGTTTTTGTCTATAGGCTAACAGCTATTCAGAAGGAAGAAGTGGAACAAATTTGCAAGGAAAATACAGAAAAATGCAAATAACTTAAGGTAGTTATAATGGGGACTTTTATTATCCCATCATAAACTGGGATAATAGTAACGTAAAGGGCAGCGTGGGCAAGAGTTCCTAGAGTGTGTTCAGGAAATATTACTAAAACAGTATGTTGCGTGGCCAACGAGAAAGGAGGCACTTCTAGACCTGACTTGGGAATGATGTGGGCCAAGTGGATCAAGTATCAGAAAGAAGGCATTTAGGGGACAGTGACCATTGTATAATAAGATTTAGGCTGAATATTGAAAAGGACAAGAGCAATCCAGGGGAATAATAATTAACTGAGAGAAGGCTAACTTCACTGTGGTAAGAATAGAGCTGTGGCGAATAAATTGGAGTCAAAAGCTGGCAGGAGAACTGGTAGATGAAGAATGGGCTAGCTTCAAAGAAGAGATAGTTCGGGTACAGTCAAGTCTGTTCCCTCGAAGGGGAAATATAACACATTCAAATCCAAAGCTCTCTAGATCAAAAAAGATTTAGAGATTAAGATAAAGAAGAAAGCATGCTTCTGACAGATGCCAAGTGGAAAATACTATTGAGAACCAGGCTGAAGGTTCAGAGAGGACCTGAAAAAGCAAATAAGTGAATCAAAGAGGGATCATGAAAAGAGACTGGAAGTTATCATTAATCAAATCCCAATGTTCTCTCTCGGCATATAAATAGCAAATGTTTGGTTAAAGGAGGACTGCGGCCGATTAGGGACCCGAAAGAGGATTTAGACATGCAGTCAGAGGGCACAGCTGAGGTTTTAAATTAATACTTTGCATCTGTATTTAACAAGAAAGAAGGTGCAACCCAGGCAATGTTGAAAGAGGAGGTACGTCAGACACTAGAGAAGTTTAAAATTGATAAAGAAGAAATATTAGATCGACTTTCTGTACCCAAAGTGGACAAAGTACCAGGGGCAGATGAGATGCATCCAACGATACTGAAGGAAATGATGGTGCAATTCGCAGAGAAACTAGCCATATTTTTTCAGTCTTCCTTCGACTCTGTGGTACTTCCAATGGAATGGAGAATTGCAAAGCTTACACCCTTGTTCAATAAAGGGTGTAAAGATAAGCCCCATAACTACAGGCCAGTCAGTTTAACTTCGGTGGTGGGAAAACCTCTGGAAAAAAGTAATCAGGTACAATATCAATAGCCACATGGATACTGTAAGTTAATTAAAGAAAGCTGGGACTTTTTTCGTGCTCGAGGAAAGTGTTTAGTTGAGTTCCACAGGGATCAGTGATGGGACCCTTGCTTTTCGCGACAGATATTAAAGGGCTAGACCTTGGTGTACAAGACACAATGTCAAAGTTTGCTGATCATACGAAACTTGGAAACATTGCGACCTGTGAGGAGGATAGTGTCGAACTTCAAAAGGATATAGACAAGCTGGTGGAATGTGCAGACAGGTGGCAGATGAAGTCCAATGCAGCGAAATTTGAAGTGATTCATTTTGGTAGGAAGAACATGGAGAGACAATATCGAATAAAGGGCATAACACTAAAGGGTGTGCAGGAGCAGAGGGTCCGAGGTGTATATGTGCATAAGTCAATGAAGGTGGCAGGACAGTTTGAGGGAATGGTTCAGAAAGCAGACAGTATCCTGGGCTTTATTAATATGGGCATAGAAAACAAGAGCAAGGAACTAATGTTGAAACTGTATGAGGCAATAGCTCGGCCTCAGCTGGAGTATTGCGTTCCAGGTCTGGGCACCACACTTGAAAAAAATTGGGGAGAGTACAAGAACGATTCAAAAGAATGGTCCAGGGATGACGAATTTCACTTATGAAGATAGATTGGAGAAGTTAGGACTGTTTTCCTTCGAGAAGAAAAGACTGAGAGGTGATTTGATAAAGGTTTTCAAGTCATGAGCGTTCTGGGCATAGAAGTTAGAGACAAACTGACCCCATGCGTGAAAGGATCGAGAACGGGAGGTCACAGATTTAAGGTATTTGGTAAGAGAAGAAAATTGACATGAGGATAAACTTTTGTTTCACGCAGCCAGTGGTTAAGATCTGGAATGCGTTGGTGAGAGTGAGGAGGAGGCAAATTAAATTGAAGCACTTAAAAGGGAATTCGACAATTGTATGAAAAGCAAGAATGTGCAGGGTTATGGGCAGAAGGCAGGGGATTGGAACTGAGGGAGTTGCTCTTTCAGAGAGCCGGTGCGCACGATGGATCAAATGGCATCCTTCTTTACTGTAATGATTCTGCAATTTTGTGATTCTGTGATAATGGAATTTGTATTGATAGATGTAACAGAAAATAAAATAAACATCTAGACAAACATAATTAATAAAGAGCGATCACCACATATTCCAAAAGAAAAAGTCATATTAAATTATTTGAATAATACCAGAAATCGTAGTGCAGACTAATGAAGTGGAAGGAACATGTTGGATTATCAAAAGATCTTCAATGGGATACCATGCGACGACGCATGCATAATCATAGTGCAAATGGAATTAGGTGTCAAGCAGCAGAATGGACAGCAAGCTGGCTGCAGAACAGGAAACAGTGAGAAGGTTCCTTATTCTGATCGGCAAGCGAGCAGGGATATTTTCCTATAATTGTCATTGGGATCATTGTTAGTCAGCAAATACATAATCGACAGGGACTTGTGTAACAGAAGCACAAATTGAAAATGTAAAGACACATCCACATTGAAAGTACAGTTAACACAATAATACAGCAAATATCTGAAGACATTAATGGCCTTGTAGAATGGACATGTAAATGCTTCAATAATACAGCGTTTTGATGAAAGGTGCGCAATGTACATTTTTGATCTGTCTACCTAAAGAAGGATGTATTTGCCTTAGGGAGAGTGCAACAAACGTTAACTAGACTGATTCCTTTGCGAAGAACATTGTCTAACAAGGAGATTGAGAGAGTATCTACGTATTCTGCAGCTTAAAAGAATGAGAGGTGATCTCAATGAAACTTACAGCTTTCTCAGCTTGCTTGACAGGGTAGATAAGGAGCTGTTTCCCACTGGATGGAGCATAGTCTCAGGATAAGAGGTCGGCCATTACATCCCAAGATAAGGAGAAACGTCGTCACTCAGAGGGCAGCGAACATTTTAGAATCCTTAACCCTGGGAGCTGTGGGTGCTCAGTTGTTGTGTATATTCAAGACTGAGATCAATAGATACTGCACTCTGGAAATGAGCACTGATTTTGTTGAAAGCTGGAGTCGGTTGGAAGTGCTGTATGGACTGTTCCAGCTTCTATTTCTCAT
The DNA here is from genome assembly GCF_036365525.1 of Heterodontus francisci. Taxonomy (NCBI): domain Eukaryota; kingdom Metazoa; phylum Chordata; class Chondrichthyes; order Heterodontiformes; family Heterodontidae; genus Heterodontus; species Heterodontus francisci. The sequence continues at coordinate 374,081 of NW_027141982.1, read as the reverse complement.
GTTTCATACGAATGTAATTCATTTTGAGGAACTAAATCTTTCATTCGAATCTACCAGTACATTTTTCAGTCAGTACGTTCCAAAAAGTAATAATCAGCTGTTTAGCCCGAGGGCCAGACAGTGTTAAATGCAGTCAACCATTGCAAATTAAACTCACACAATCTGGCAACATCCTAATAACACATTCAACTCATATTTCCTCATCCCAATTGTACAGAAAATTTTGTCAGCTCAATCTGAAGAATTATTTACAGGCTGCTACACTCTTTCTGTCTTTTTATTGCCCAGTCCACTCCCTCTACTCGTCCTCCCCTGACTGCTGAATGCTTCTTTCTCGATATCTCCGCACTCTCTTTCCCACCTTCTCAGTTATCCTTTCCCCATTCACTTAAATCGTCGGATGCTACGCCTGCATTCTGTTCACCAGCTCTGAATTTAATCATCCTACTCTCAGAGCCAGTTTGTTCAAGGATGGATGCTGTGTGAATAGCTTCTTGTTTATCCGGATCGCACAAGTCTTCAGCTGTTCTCCTACTCTGTTCACCTCATATACAATTCATGGAATAAACGTAATAGAAAGCATCTTCCAGACACCCCTTAATATCATTGAAACTCCTGTGGCCAGTCCTTCAGCTAGAATTTATTCAACTTCAAGGCAGCCAACATTTTAAGATCAAGCGACTTTGCAGTGAAGTAATGTACTGTAAATTGCCAGAAATGGAGAAAGTTTCATATCCAAGGAAACAATGCGACTTTGAACTGAGCTGTTGAAACAAATTAGGTGATGAAATAAAGTTATTTATGCATAGATACAGACACAATCGAGTGATTTTATACCAGTCAAGAGATAGCTAATGCAATCAGACGGCACAATGCTAGACATCTATCCATATGTAAGCGCCCTTTCTCAACCTTTGAACTCCTTTAGAAACTTCAAATAATATTTAGAAGCTGACAACCTGTGGTTTCCAGAATGTCCGGTCGGTCACTCACATCCCATGGAGATGATAATCCGAAAAAAAAGCCTCACTATGTACTGCATTATGAGGCTTTACCATTTTACACATTTAGATGGGTTCAGGTCGATCAACACTACTTCTACTAGAATTATAAAGTGCAGCGATAGATCATGGTCTTGTCCAATTCAAACAATTCCATCATCAGCGCTGCAGCTTATAATCTACAGATAAATGCAGTGTCTCATCCTTCCAATCGATGCAAGATCACATCCATACATTCAATTTTACAATGTAGCGCAGTCTTTGTGAATGTATCTACAGTAACACAGGAAAGGAGATGTGAAAGAGTCAGCCTCAAGCTCAGTTCCATAGCCAGAGCTCTGAAGTAGCGTCAGACACAAAAGGAATTAAATAATATTTAATAAGTTATAACTGACAATTATATTGAAATCCCAGTTATACTGGGCCATGTTATTGTGGAGGAAGCACATTGTAATTTCTCCTTGTAACACTGAGACCAGGGGTTGTCTCATTATCAATCAATAAAACCACATTTATAGCAACGTTCCAGGACAAGTTAGTTCCAGAAAATGAAACTGCAGATATTCCTGCCAGTCTGATTCCTTCTCTGAGGCAAAACAACTGTTTCCAATAAATTCAGAGCAGAAAAAAATACTGTGACATCACGATGGTTGGATAAATAAACATCATTACAGAATTAATGCAGCTTCGGCAAATTTGAGAGAGTAGAGACTGAGGACGTTCCATCATTGAACGAGTTGGAACAGAACAGCGTTTCTTTAAACATACAGTGAGAAAAGCATGCCAAGTACAAAAACAAAGTTGACACCGTTGCACATCAGTGACAGATGATATAACAGCTACCAGTAATTCCAAAAGCTGCAAGAACAGGAATATAGATGTATTCTATCTGATCAACTACTGCATATCCCATGGCTGCGAGAACCAACAACTTCTAGAGCTCCAGCAGGCACCTTGAACTGATCCATTCCATTCGGCCTTGATTTACACAGTAGATCAGTCTCCACTGACACGGTTATAAACCTGAAGATTTCTATCAGATACACTCACCTGAACAAAAACATTATTTCAGCAGCTTTGATTCTGATGTAAATAATATGGTGGATAAAACGCAAACGTCTCAAAGTCCAGGACCTCGAGCAGAAATAAAGATGAAAGATTCGTTTATTATCTGAATCGTCACAAGAATAATAAGAGGTTTCATTTAGAGGTTTCATATGGTTGTATTGATCATGTTCAAAACGTTTCAATGATCACCCCTCATTCTTCTAAACTCTCATGAATAAAGGCATAACCTGTTTAGCCGTTCTTGATAAGTCAACCCCTTCATCCCAGGAATCAGTCTCGTAAATCTCTTTTGAAGTGCCTCCAATGCCAGTGTATCCTTTTTTAAATGCGGGCACCAAAACAAAGTAAAGTAAGAACGAAGTACAAAACTGTACACAATACCGCAATTTCAGCCACACCAACACCCTGTACAGTTGTAACAAGAGTTCCCTATTTTTAAACGTCAACACCATAGCAATAAAGGCCAAAATTCCATTTGCCTTCTTAATGACCTGCTGCACCGGCATGATTACTTTTTGTGTTTCAGGCACAAGAACACCAAGATTCCTTTGTGCTGCCCTTTTTGAAGTCTCTCTCCATTTAAATAATTGTCTGCCGTTCCATTATTCCTACTGAAGTGCATTACCTCACACGTTTCTACATTAAACTCCATCTGCCAAGTCTTTGCCCGCTCAGTCAAGCTATCTATTTACCATTTCAGATTTCTTATGTCCTCATCACAACATGCCGTCCCACTTATTTTTGTATCTTTAGTAAAGTTGGATATAACAAAACTCTGCCCCCTCCTCCAAGTCATGAAAATAGATAGTAAATAATTGAGGCCCAGGACTGATCCTTGTGTCATTCCACGAGTTACGTCTTTCCAACCTGAAAAAGACCCATTCATCCCGACAGTCTGTCTTCTGTGAGTTGACCAATCCTCAAGCCATGCTAGTGCATCCCCCGCGCCCCAATACCAGGAGCTCATATATTGTGCCATAATCTTCTATATGGCACCTTATCTAATGCCTTATAGAAATCCAAATATACCACATCTACCGGTTTCCTTTATCAACTCTGCTTGTTGTATCCTCAAGGACCTCCAGAAAATTTGTCAAACATGATTTCTCTGTCACAAAGCCATGTTGACTCTGTTTGATTGCGTTGCGATTTTCTAAACGTCCTGCTATTTCTTCCTTAATGATGGATTCTCGCATTTTCCCAACGACCGATATTTGGCTGACTGGCCTATAGTTTCGCCCTTTTGCCTCCCTCCCCTCTTCAAGGGCGTCACATTAGCGGTTATCCAACTAATTGCTTTAGTTTGCGGGGCTGTATTAATTTGAGGGGCTGCATTAGTTTCCATCCTGCAGTAATTTGAAGGTTTGCATTAGTTTGAAGGGCTATATTAGTTCGAGGGATTGCTTTAGTTTGTGGGTTTGTATTGGTTTGAGGGGCTGCATTAGTTTGAGGGACTGTGTTATATTGAGGGTAAGTATTAGGTTGAGGGACTGCGTCAGTTTGAGGACCTGCATTAGTCACAGAGTCATGGAGTCATAGAGTTATAAGACACAGAAGCAGGTTCTTCGGCCTACCGTGTCCCTGCTGGCTATCTATTCTAATCCCATTTTCCAGCACTTGATCCGTAGCCTTGTATGCAACGGCGTTTCAGGTGCTCATCTAAATATTTCTTAAATGTTGCGAAGTTTCCTACCTCTACCACCTCTTCAGGCAGTACGTTCCATATTCCAACCACCCTCCAGGTGAAATATAAATCCTCAAATCCCCTCTAATCCATCTGCCCCTTCTCTTAAGTCTATGTCCCGTGGTTATTGACACCTCTGCTAAGGGAAAAGGTTGTTTCCTATCTACCCTATCTGTGCTCCTCATAATTTTCTTCACCTCAAATAGATCCCCCTCCCCCCAACCTTCCCTGCTCTGTGGAAAATAAACCCAGATTATCCAGTCTCTCTTTTAGCTGAAATGCTCCAGCCCAGGCAACATCCTGGTGAATTTTCTCTGCACTCTCCAGTGAAATCACATCTTTCCTATGGTTTGGCGACCAGAGGAGTTCACAATACTCCAGCTGTGGCCTAACCAGCGTTTTGTAAATCTCCATCACAGCCTCCCTGCTCTTATATTCTATGCCTCGGCTGATGAAGGCAAGCATCCCATATGGCTTCCTAACCACCCTATCTACCTGTGATGCTGCTTTCTGTGATCGACAGACAATTGCACCAAAGTCCCCCTGACCCTTTATACTTCTAATTTCCCTACCATCCATTATATATTCCCTTGACGTGTTACTCCTTACAAAATGCATCACCTCACACTTCTCAGGATTAGATTCCTATCGCCACCGCTCTGCCTATCATTCCAGCCCATCTATATCGTCCTGTAATCTCAGGCTTTCCTCCTCACTATTTACGAAACCACCAATCTTCGTGTCATCTGCGAACTTACTGATCATATTCTCATCTAGATAATTAATGTACATTACAAACAACAAGGGTCCTGTCACCGTGGTACACCACTGGTCATAGGCTTCCATTCGCAAAAACAACCCTCGACTCTGACTCGAAGCCAATTTTCAATCCAATTTGCCAAGTTTCCCTGGATCCCATGGACGCTTACTTTCTTGCCAAATCTTACATGCGGGACATTATCAAAATCCGTGCTCAAGTCCATGTAGCCTACATCAACTGCTTTACCCTCATCTACACACAAAGTCACCTCCTTGAAAAAAATATATCAAATTAGTTGGACGTGATCTCCCTTTGTCAATTCCATGCTGACTATCCTTGATTATTCCGTGCCTCTACAAATGGAGATTAATCCTGTCACTCTGAATTTTTTCCAACAGTTTCCCGACCACTGATGTCAGACTCACTGGCTTGTAATTACCTGGTTTATCCCGACTGCCCTTCTTGAATAATGGTACAACATTCACTGTCCTCCAGTCCTCTGGCACTTCTCCTGTTTGTCCGTTTGAAAATTTGTGTCAGAGCGCCTGCAATATCCTCCTTTGCCTCACATAGCAGCCTGGGATGCATCTCGTCTGTGCCTGGGAGTTTCTCCATATTTCCGCCCGCTAAAACCGCTGATACCCCCTCCCTTTCAATACTAATTTGTTCCTGTGTATCGTAACACTCCTCTTTGATTTCTACACCTACATCATCAATCTCTTTCGTGAACACAGATGAAAAGTAATCATTTAAAAACTACCCGACGTCCTCCAGCTCCACATACGGATTGACAATTTGGTCTTTCATGAACCCTACTCCATCCTTGGTTATCCTCTTGCCTTCTAGTGCCTCCGCTATTTTGAGTCAGCCGAGTCTGCGATAAGTCTCCTTGTCTGCTCTATCAAATCCTCGAGATCCCTTGACATCCAGGGTTTCCTGGTCTAATTGGTCCTACCCTTCACCTTTTTGGGAACATGTTGACCCTGAACTCGCACTATTTCCTTTTTGAATGACGCCAACTGGTCTCATGTAGATTTAGTGCAGGTATCTGCTCCCAGTCCACCTTGGCCAGCTTTTTTTTTCATATTAAAATTGGCCTTCCTCCAAATCAGTAAATTTATTTTCGTTCCATCTTTGTCTGTTTCCATAACATACCTTAAATCTTGCATAGGTATGGTCACTATCCCCGAAATACTCCCTCACTGACACTTGCATCACTTGTCCAGCTTTATTCCCTAAGATTAGATCCAGTACCGCCCCTTCTCTTGTAGGATCTTTCTACATGCTGGCTGTAAAAGCTCTCCTGGATGCACATGAAGAAAACTGCCTCATTTAAGCCTCTTACACAAGACTATCCGAGTTAATATCGGAAAGTTGAAATCCCCTGCTATTACTACCCTATTATTTTTATGCCTCTCTGAGATTTGCCCACATATCCACTCCTCTGTCTCTCTCCGACTGCTTTGAGGCCTGCAGTGCACTCCCAGCAAAGTGATTGCCCTTTTTTGTTTTTACGTTCTACCCATCTATGCTCATTTGCAGACCTATCTAAGATATCATTGCTCCTTACTGAAGTAATTGACTTCTTGACCAACAGTGCAATGCCACCGCTTCTTTTACACCCCCTTCTGTTGCACCTGAAGTTTCTATGCCCTGGAATATTAAGCTGCCAGTCATGCCCCGACCTCAACCATGTCTCTGTGATCGCAATAATATTATATTCCCATGTGTTAATCAACGCCCTCAATTCATCTGCCTTACTTGTAAGTCTCCTTGCATTAAAGTGTATGCAATCCAGCCTTGCACTATTCGTTTGTGCCTTAACAGGTCTATATTTTCTCTGCCTTCTGGACTGACTTAATTTCCCTTCCATAATTGTCTGTGCATCACCCCCTACTCTACCTCCACAATGTATCCCATACCCCTGCCAAATTAGTTTAAATCCCCCACAACAGCGCTAGCAAATCTCCCTGCAAGGATGTTGGTCCCGTTCCGGCTCAGGTGTTTTCCGTCTAATTTGTATAGGTCGCACCTTCGTCAGAAACAGACCCAGTGATCCAGGAAACTAAAGCCCTCCCTCCTGCACCATATCTTCGGCAATGCATTTATCTGCTGTATCCTCCTAATCTTATACTCACTAGCATGTATCACTGGGACAAATCAAGAGATTACAACCCTTGAGGTCCTGCTCATTAGTCTGCTACCAATATCCCTAAATTTTGTTGCAGGACCTCATTCCTCTTTCGACCCATGTCGCTGATCCCAATGTGAACCACGACTGTTGACTGTATACCCTCCCCCGTCAACTATTGCGTGACAGCCCGAGCACCAAGGAGGCTACATGCCATCCTGAAGTCTCGTGTGCGGCCACAGCAACGCCTATCTGTACCCCTGACGATAGAATCCCCTCATACAGTAGCTCTTCCACTCTTTTTCCACTATTCCCGTGCAGCTGAGCCACGTGTGGTGCCACAGTCTTGGCTCTTGCTGCATTTCCCTGAGCAGCTATCGCCCGCTAGAGCTTGCAAAGCAGAAGATATGTTAGAGAGGGAGATGCACCCAAGAGCTCCTATATTCTCTGCTGCGTTCTTCTACTCTGCCTGATGGTCACTTTCTGCTTGAGCAGTCTTTATCTGTGGTGTTATCACCACACTGTGCGTGCTATCCACGATGATTTCAGCCTCGCAGATTCTCCATATATCCTCAGCTGACGCTCCAGATCCGAAACGCGGATATCGACTCACTGCAGCTGGAGACACTTCTTGCGCACTTGCTGAACCTGGACACTGGGAGTGTCCCTGATTTCTCACCTTGCACAGGAGGAGCACTCCACGCTGCTGAGCTGCCCTTCCATGGCTTACCCTAACTGTACGCCCTTGAGTTGCTCAAACATTAGAAATTATTGCCACTAGGGATCATGATGCCCTAAAAAAAACTACTTACTATAAATATATATAAACTGTAGACCTTCTTTTTCTCTTTACTTTAGTTACTAACCCAGTTATTTATAGATACTCCCCAACAACAGTTACTCACCAACCGATCACCTTGCAGCTTTCCTGTGATTCACTGCTGTACTTATTTTTTTCCAAACTTAAACTCAGTCAGCATGCCCCAACTCCTGAAGAGGTCTGACAGTTCTCCACTCCTGAAGGTAAGTGAAGGCCCCGAGCCTTGTGCTGAATTTATCCACTCACGGTTCTAGCCATTTGTTTGAGGGGCTACAGTAGTTTTAAGGGCTGCAGGGAGATCAATTTGAGAGGACCAGTCAGAGTGCTAGTGAGAATAGCGTAGAGAGAGAGAAAGTAAGAGCGACAGACATAGAGGGATTTAAAAGGGCAGGAAGAGAGACAGTGAGAGTGGCAGGGAGTCAGATAAAGTGGGAGGAGCATGCAGAGAGAGTAGGTGTGAGGGACATGCACAGACAGAATGTGAGAAGGACAGATCGAGAGAGTAAAACTGATAGTGTACGCAGGAGAATCAGAGGGAGAGTGGCAGACAATGTTCATCATTGAGTTTCAGTAGAAGGGTGTAGGAGGTCGAGGATAGAACTGAGAGAGTGGGAGTGGAATGTCGAATTAAAATGACGAGTGGCCAGAAACGCAGGTCACACATGCACAATGGCTGGAGATGTTCAACAAAGCAATCATCCAATTGCTCCACTCCCACTGTCCAGGAGATTCCTTCGTGAGCAACGAAACAGTTACAAATTTGTAAGAAGTGCACGCAAATCTTAGTCACTGGAAGGAGTGTTTTTGGGTTTGGACAGTGCTTGCATGGGGAGTTGATTCGGAAAGTGAGTAGAGTAATTGAAGAGTGCATCATGATTTCTCTAAGAGCGTGGGGATGGGAAGGGAGCAGAACATACCGTTTGTGGTGGACGTAGCTAGACAGGGCAGAAATGGTGAAGGATGCTGCGTTGAATGAACGAGCTGGTGGGGTGGAAGGTGAGTACATGGGTAACCTATCATGGTTCAGTCGGGGAAGGGAATGATGTGAAAACAGTAATGCGGGAAATGTGCTGGACATGGTCGAGAGTCCTGTTAACCACGGTGGAGGGGACTATCGACTGAAGAATACTGAAGACATTTCAGAAGCACCAGTGTGGAAGTTAATGTTGTGAGGACAGAAGGAACGGAGGTGAAAAAACTTTGGAGAATAGAGCAGAGTCTTTCCAGGAAGTGGGGTCGGAGGAAGTATAATCAAAGAAACTGCGGGCATCGATGGGATTAAAATAGATATTTGTGGACATCCAATCCCCTGAAATGGCGGTTCAGACGTCAAGGACAGGAAATTAAGTGTCAGAGACGGACAATGAGAAGACGAATGATGAAGGGGAATGGGGACTAAAAGCATGTTGATGAAATTTTCCAGTCCAGACCTAAATAAGAAAATTGTACGAGCACAGTTACTTATGTGTCAGTAAAAAAATGTGAAGGAGAGATCCTCAGTAGATTGCAAAAATTAATGTTTCACGTATCCTGCACAAAGTAAGCATAACTGGGACCCATACAGGTTTCCATAGCATGCAAAATTTGAGTGAAGAATATCCCATTGTCCCAATGTGTGTATGGATGCTACAAGACGTTTGCTTCCCAGACCAGAGCCGGTGAGGAAGTGAGGAGATCCAGCCGGATTGGAGAAAGAACAAAACAAAATAAGTCGATCCGAAATAGGGCCCTCGGAATTTTCCAGCATGATTTGGTGGAGGGAAACTGGCTGGTGAACGGTCTCGTGCTGTCTGTCAAGTAAAATCCCATCCACTGTGATTTGAAAGACAGCTTGGGTTTATTGGCCTTTGGAGCAGAGAGCGTTAAACTGACAAGTACAGAAATATAAATGGATTTCTGCAGCGCATCTCTGACCAGAGAAGCATGGAAATCTAATGTGTTGTGGGAAAGTCCGCGCTCATTCACACTGCGGATGCGGATTCAGAGACATTTTGAGGAGAGTTGGTAACAGTCATATAATAGCGAATAAATTCGACTAAGAACTTCAAGCCATTATCTTCAGAAAGTGGGCAGATATCAAAGTGGAGATAGATCAAAGAGTGGGAAAGATCTCTGCTTTAGATGGAGTGCATCTACACCTTCGGAAAAGTTAGGGAAGAGATAACAGAGGCACGATTATATGTTATTTAATAATCATCATAATAGGGAATCGTTCCAGCGGACTGATGCCTGTTGGCAAGATTCCTGTATTTAAACAGAAGATAAAACAAGTTGAAGGGAGAAGGGCAGGTAGAGTGCAAGTGAGAGTGGCGTGGACAGGAAGAAAATGAGAGACACACAGAAAGAAAGTAAGAGGGGCAGGGAGAGAGAGAGAGAGAATGTGAGAGGAGCAAGAGGAGAGAGAGATGCAGGGTAAAGCGAGGGACAGGAAGTGAGAGTGGCAGGGAGAGAGAGAAAGTGGGAGTCACAGGGAGGGAGAGAGGACGTGAAAGGAGGAATGAGAGAGAGAATAAAAGCAAAATACTGCGGATGCTGGAAATCTGAAACAAAAACAAGAAATGCTGGAATCACTCAGCAGGTCTGGCAGCATCTGTGGAAAGAGAAGCAGAGTTAACGTTTCTTCCGAAGAAGGGTCACTGACCCGAAATGTTAACTCAGCTTCTCTTTCCACAGATGCTGCCAGACCTGCTGAGTGATTCCAGCATTTCTTGTTTTTGAATGAGAGAGAGAAGTTGTGAGGGACACGCACAGGGAGAATGTGAGAGGCGCAGATAGAGAGAGGAAATGTGATCGGACGCGCAAGGAGAGTCAAAGAGAGAGTGGCAGGCAGAGTACAAGTCAGAGTGCCATGGACGGACATAAGGTGAGAGGGACAGGCAGAGAGAAAGTGAGAGGTTGAGGGAGATAGAATGAGAGGGCGAGGGAGAGGGAGATACCGTGAGAGGGTGAGGGAGAGAGATAAAGTGACACGTGCAGGGTGATGGGAAGGAAGTGAGAGGAGTAGGGAAAGACAGTGAGAGGGGTGCTACATAATTCCCCTACGGCCGAATATCAAGTCGAGCGGAATTTGGGTTAAAAGAGTCAAACATGGGCGACATAATTCCCTCTAAAAAGGACTAATGGTATTTAAACCATAAATTTCTTCCTTCATTGAGAAAGGTCAGTGTTTTAATCATCTCTCGTTTTGAAGTGAAGCTGTGGAATTTTTTTCTTGATTTGTATATGCCCCTCACAAAGATGGCGGCCGCTGAGGGCAACGAGACCCGCCGAGCAGCCATTGCTAACATGGAGGATCTCCAAGGACAGAAGAGTGAACTAAATTAGCTCTGTTCTCCAACAGCACCACAGGGAGCTAGTAGCAACATAGCTGCAGCAACCAGATTGTCCTGTTTGTTTCAAATAGATATTAAACAAAATTGTCACTTTAGCTTCTGGTAATTTCTTCCTTATATTCTGTCATTCAAGTGGCCCAGTCTTCACATGTGAAAACAGACAAAGGATCTTCACAGGCTATTCTCCATGCTAGTCTGCGCAAATGAGCAACGTCCCGGTACTCCCTCGATAGCATCAACCTTCGAAGTTCCTTCACCGGAAGCGCAGCCACTGCTTCAAGAGAGCCCAGAACCATCTTGTCAAGGGTTGATTGAACATGGAAAATCAATGCTTGACTTCGCAGTGTCACCATCATGCCGCAAATTAATCTATGTAGTGAAAAAGTACTGATTGAGTGTTTCTGAAATACCCTGCTCGGTTGCTTTGAAATGACCTGCAATATGTATTCAGGGTCACTGAGTCCGTACCTGTGGCTGATGATGGAGAAAAATATCGATCTGACCATGACACTGAATTTGAGAAGGTGGGTGAATAATGCCCATCTCCACTCCTACTTCAGCTCATTTGATGCTAAAACCCTAATCCATCCCTTTGTTTTGTTTAATTCTCTCACGGGATGTGACGTCACGGACCAGGCTAGCATTTATTGCCCATCCACTATTGCCCTGGTGAAGGTGTTGGCGAGCTGCACTCTTGGACAGCTGCAGTCCATGTCGAGTATGTATACCCACATTGCTGTTAGGATGCGTGTTCCAAGATTTGGAACCAGCGACAGTGAAGGAACAGCGATATAGTTCTATATTGGGATGACGCATGGCTTGGAGGGGAACTTGAGGCTGAAGATGTTCCCACACATCTGTTGCCCTTGTTGTGCTAGGTGGTAGACGTTCTCGGCTTGGAAGTTGCTTTCGATGGCGCCTTGGTGAGTTGCTGCAGTGCATCTTGTAGATGGGGACAATAGATCACCGTACACCCCAAATCTCAGGCGCCCTTGGGTAAGCAACTGATCATCCGGCAGACTAAATTCCTGGAGAAAATTAATGGACACGGAAAGAGCCCACTTGCCGGATCCCAGTCACCCCAGAAGCACAAGTCGCAAATATAAGCAAACCTCTAGCTTTACAGCAATAGGGCATGCACTCCAAAACTTATAACTTAATGTTGATGTTCTATCAGCCGCCATGTGAAACCTCATTGGAAGTCCTGCCACCCAACATTCGTTTGAAATCATTTCCCTACAAGAAACCATAATTTGAACTGAAGAAGCAGGCCGCTATTACATCAAAGACTTTGACCAACTGTGCTTCTCACCACATGCCATGTACAGCTGTGCCACCTATGTCAAATCTGACGCTGCTGATGCAGCAGACCTATCATCAACCACGTTCTGTGACACAATTCGGCTGTGCAGTGCCCATATTGCAAACGTGTACAGGCCTTCAAGAGCCAGTTGGGAAAAGCAAGTTCTGCCAATACTGCCTCACCGAACCAACTAAGTGGGAGACTTTAACTGCCCCAGACTCACTGACGTATCTTAGTAACAGACACAGATGGTGAACAGCATCTCGAGTGGGCCTCCAGAAACGACCTAACCATAAGACACAACCCCAAGCAATGGGAACATTATCATTCAGCCAGTTGGAGTCGGAAATACTCAACTGAGCAGGGCTGGGTCATTTCCCTTGATGATCATCCTCAAGCATCACATTGCCTAGTGTTGGAAGACTTCGCACATAATCAATACAGGTCATCGCTCATTTATATTGCATTCCAGTCAACAACAATGCAAAGAAGATGTAATGGAAATTCCATAAAGCAGATTGGTAAATATACAACGATTCCTTGAACGGCATCATTGTAGCTAAACGTATCAAAATATACCTAAGTAAGAATTATATAAGAACTTCAGTGTTGCCATTCACGAATTGCTTGCACAGCCATGTCTCGTGGCTACCTATCCATCTAAGTTCCATGCCTTGAAACGAAGGTCGAAGCACTTTTAAAGGAATATAAATCATCTACTGACCCTGATTTCATAGACCACCTCATGGAGTCTCTCAGTGCTGCTCGTCACGCCAGATGGGAGGAAATGACAGCAGGGATAAATTTTACTCCTTGCAATGCTGGAGCCTAATTCGCCACCTTGCAGCAGTCCAAAAATCAGCTGCACTAAATCGCCCATCAGTCACCCCGAACCATGTTGTTGGTCAACCTTTTCATGTAGTGAACATCCCCACTTCTGACCTTACGATGTAGGGAAGGTCATTGATGAAACATTTGAAGATGGTTGGGCCTCGGATACAAACTTGAGCAACTCCTGCAGTCAAGTACTGGGACTGAGATGATTTTTCTCCAACCTTGATGAACCGAACACTTTCCCGCCTACCCTCCCATTTTCCACCATCCATAGACTTCAGTTTATTCAACTCTCTGTTACCCAATGTCCTAACTCACAGCAGTTCTAATTCATCCATTTCTTCATTGTTCGCTGAAAAACATTAGATCCTGGTCCAAAGCATCTCTATTTATAATACTAATCTTTGCGTTCTAATATCTCCACGGACTTGCCACCCATCATCCTAATACCCTCATGCCCTACAAGCCCCCTAGCCACTAACATCATTCAGCATCCTCAATGCCGACCTCCCCAACTCCTGAACACCCCAATTTCTGAAACATCCTGCACGCCTACAACCCATCCTATCTCTGTGACCAGCTCCAACCCGACAACCCACCATATCTCTGATAACTTATCCAGGCCTTGCAACCGTCCCTAACTCTTCTGCCTTCTCGAACCCTTCCAATACTCCATATGACAGCAACTTTCCCAACTCCTAAAATTTTCCATATCTCTGTACCAGCCCCTATAACTCTCCCAACTCCGAAAACCTCTACAGCCTCTGCAACTCTCCTTATATCTGGATCTCCCCAATGCCTACAACCCTCCTAGATCTCTGTGCCTCTCTAATTCTAATTCTTGAGAATCCTGAAAGAAGCCCCACCAGCACCACTATCTAACTCACGGGATGGAAAGGACGAGAGAGAGAGAAAGATGGCAATGGCCAGTCCAGGGAATAGAAGGGAGATACACTCAAAAAGTGCTGCCAAAAAAAATAAATAAATTCACACGGAAAGATTGCCAACATATTTTAAGAAGCTGTTCCTTCTGAGCAGATGTGAGGAACTGAGAATGGAACCAGTGGAGCTGGAGGAGGGACTCTGTCTATTGTTTCCCCGGCTGTCCTGCCAGGGTCGATCTGACTCTTTGTTGCCCTTTGCCACGCTCTTAAGTCATGTGTGTTGCACCCGCCCCCTGTAGTTTATTTGCTGTTGGTCACTACTTGACTGTCACCATGCTGCTCTTTATCATGTGCGATCACCCGTTATTGTATTCGGGTCATAACGCTATCAGTCACTTTTGACCCGCGGTGATCAATATTACATTCATGAAAAGGAATAAATGGCACCCACCACTGGGCTGCTCTCAGTTGCTTGGTTTATTCATTAATTGAATAATTGATGTAACTGGATATTTCACCGTGCTCCTGATCTGCTCCCTGAACTTGGACTGAGTCACCGCATAAATAAATGTATTTGTGCAGCAACTGAAAGACCGCAGCATATATACAAATCTTTGAACCATATGTTCAGATTCGTTGCAATCCCCGGGATCTGAGCCGTAATGATATAATAGACGAAATGTATAACATAAACCAGCCATAGTCGCATGAAGCTGCCCAATTTGGTGAAAACATAAAAAACTGATATTCTTCGACCATCCATCTCTGGGTCACTGCGATTCTCTCCCTTGCTCCGACCCCTCAATCTATTACATATTCCACTAAAATGTGTCCGACTGTCAGAGCATTGAGCAACAGAATTAAAGCGAATGGGAACAATGAGGTTAAAACCGTATCAAACCAGTCAATTCCCATCCATCCAGGATCAGTGTAATAGTTTGACTTTAAAGCACAGAACCATGTTATATTATCGATTATCCATAAAGGTTCATATGCAAAGTAGAAGGGGACGTTTTTTACACGACGCAGAATGCAGGTTGCTGCTAGCTCCAAAGCTACAACTTTCATTGTGCAATGTTTTCTTTTCGGCTTCTGGCAACAAATGGCCAAAAAACGATCACAGGTGAAAGTGACAGTGAACCAGATAGAAAATGCTGTTGCTGCACGAAACAGGACAACGATAACAAAACATACAGTGGTGATGACCAGAAAAGATGCCAGGAAATAATAGAAAAATCACCATCCACAGAATGTTGCCAGTGATAATGTACAGTAGATCCGTCATTGCCATGGCCACCAGGTATCGAGTGGTACAGGTGGAGAGGCTGACATTTCCCTGGGGGAGGATCACACACGCCAGTAAATTAAGTCTAACAGACAGCAGGAAAAATAGACTGGAGGTTACTGACGAAAAATTCTCTGCACCTGACAAAAACAGTCACGGCAGGATATTAGCGCCAAAAGCAGCAGGAATGGAAGTGAGTCAGAGGTTAAAATTGTTAAATCATAACACTGATCCCAATGTACTTCTGACCCGCCAACATTCGGGTTTACTGGAGTCGGGACAGGGTCGGGAAGAGAACTGCTCCTAGGCAGATGGTTGGTAATGAGAATACTTTCATGATCCTGGAAGTCTCTGATTTAATCTGTTTTATAGATGTAATGCTGGCCGCCAAGTTTACCTGTTCATAACCCAAGCCACGCAGAAAGACATCCAAGATTGGCAATCAGAACCATCCGCCACTCTGGGATCAAGCTGGGCCCTCTTTATTGTATCAATCGCAGCATTGGTGGCCATGCAGGATCACCCCCCGCCCCCCGTCCCCCATCCGCAAGGTCGAACGCTCCCCGGGATTGGAGCCCAGCATGGAATCAGACTCCATTACCCGGGACCAGGCCTTCCATCGTGTCTTGGATCAATCATTCCCACACCCTATCTGGCACAACGTCCATTATTGCAGACCCCTCGCCGGTGTTGAGGATCAGAAACTCCCCCTCCCCCTTCTCATTCCCAATCGCGGACTATGCTGCTCAAGAGCTGACTTATCCCTGGGCTAGGGGATTGGCGGCTCAACGATCAGAGATCTCACCTCCTGCAGAGGTTTTTGGACTCTCTCCAGTATCAGACAAAGAATCCCCTACCCGCGGGTAAGGTCTGCTCCAGACTCCTCCCTGCCCAACTGGAAGCCAAGCCCATCATTTGGCTGCTTTCATGGCGAGGAACCCCACAAGCATAAAAGAGGGAGACTGTGGAGTTAGAAATCTGAAACTCCTGTTACCATCTATCTTGCACCCCTGTTAATATCCAGGCTTAACCATTGTCATGGAAACAAAATACTGAAACAACTGTAAATCTGATTAAATTGGAAAATACTGAAAATATTCAAGACGTCATGCAGTGTCTGTGGGGAAACGAACATTGTTAACATTTCATGTGATTTATTTTCCTCAGAACTGGATGAGACTGATGATTATCTGTTTTCAACAATTACACAGCCATGTAAAAGTGTTGGAGGATGTATAATAAAGGTAGCTGTGGATAACGGTGTGATTATTGTAGATATCTGTGGACAGTCAATCCAAAAGGTCACGAAATTGAGGTCTGGAAGGACAGTGTCAGAGATGGACCATTTGAAGTCGAGGGGCAGGTGGAAATTAGCCATTTAAGAATGGGATATGGGGTGAAGAAAGAGAAATGGGAAAGGTCTGACTTTATGTGGAGGACAGGAGTGATTCAATGACAAAGGGAGGGTAGTGCAAGTCCCATGGAACAATGAAATAAACAGAGGATGGGGAAAAGGTGTTGGGTGATTGACGAGTCGACACGGGGTCGCTAAGCGCAGAGAGTCGGGCTGGAATACCATATATGCTTGTTGAGGATGATGCGTTGAATGTGGAGGGTGAAGGGTTGGAACTTGAGGACAAGGAGAACCTTACCTTGATTCCAGAAGGGAGGGGATGGGGTGATGCAGTAACATAGGAAATGGGATGGACATTTGGGATGGGCTGAGGAAAAATACAGACATTTCAGAAGCACTGGTGTGAAAGTAAGCATAATCGGAACTGATGGAGTAGAGGTGGTCAAAATGGGAAAATGGAACGGAGACTTTCCAGGAAGCAGGGTTAGAGGATGTATAATAAAGGTAGCTGTGGATAACGGTGTGATTATTGTAGATATCTGTGGACAGTCAATCCAAAAGGTCACGCAATTGAGGACTGGCAGGACAGTGTCAGAGATGGACCATTTGAAGTCGAGGGGCAGGTGGAAATTAGCCCTTTAAGAATGGGATATGGGGGAAAGAAGGAGAAATGGGAAAGGTCAATCATTGGGTGAAGAACAGGAGTGGTTCAGTGACAAAGGGATGGTAGTGCAAGTTGATAAAATATTCCAGTTCAAGTAAAAAGAAGAATGGCCCACGTTTCCTCCACACAAGCAGTTCATCTAGGGCCAGAACAGCTCCCATAGTAACACCATTTGAGGGTGGAATTCACCAAGGCTCGCACTAGAGATCCTGTGAGGTTTTCATTCCCACACAAGAACCAGTGATGCAGCTTATAGATGGTGCGCAATGCCTCCACTGTACATCGGTGGTGGAGGGAGTGAATGTTTGTCAATGGGGTAACAATCAAGTGGACTGCTTCGCCCTGAATGGCGTTGAACTTCTTGAGTGTTCTTGGAGCTACATCCAACCAGGAAAGTGGTGAATATTCCATCACACTTCTGACCTGTGCCTTGTAGATTGTGGACAGGCTTTGGCGAATCAGGCGGTGAGTTACTCGCCGCAGAATTCCTCGCCTCTGACCTGCTCTTGTAGTTCCGAAGAAGGGTCACTGACCCGAAACGTGAACTCTGCTTCTCTTTCCACAGATGCTGCCAGACCTGCTGAGTGATTCCAGCATTTTTCGTTTTTGATTTAAATGGCAACACCGGTTCAGTTTCTGATCAATGGTAACACCCAGGATATTAATAGTGGCGGATTTAATGATCGAACTGCCATTGAATGTCAATGGGAGATGGTTAGATTCTCTCTTGTTGGAGATCGGCATTGCCTGTCACTTGTGTGGTACAGATATTACTTCCAACTTATCAGTCAAAACCTGGATATTGTCCAGTTCTTGCTGCATTTCTACACGGACTGCTTCAGTATTTGAGGAATCACGAATGGTGCTGATCATTGTGCAATCATCAGTGAATATCCCCACTTCCGACCTTATGATTAAAGGAAGGTCATTGATGAAGCAGCTGAAGATGGTTGGACCTAGGAGACTGCCCTGGGGAACTCCTGCAGTGATGTCCTGGAGCTGAGATGATTGAATCCAAAAACCACAACCATCTTCCTTTGTGGTCTGTGTGACTTCAAGCAGCAGAGAATTTTCCCTCTGATTCCGATTTATTCCATTTTTGCTAATGTTCCTTGATGCCATACTCGGTCAAATGCTGCCTTGATGCCTAGGACAGTCACTGTTGCCTCATCTCTTGAGTTCAGCTCCTTTGTCCATTTTTGCAGCAAGGCTGTAATGAGGTCTGGAGCTAAATGGCAATGACGAAACTTAAATTTTGTGTCACTGAGCAGGTCACTGCAAAGCGAGAGCCACCTTATAGCAATCACGTCAACACCTTCCATCACTTTACTGATGATTGAGAATAGACTGATGGGATGGTAACTGGTAATGCTGGACTTCTCCTACTTTATGTGTGCATAACATGTATGGGCAAAACCTTACCGGGTGGATGCCAGTGTTGAAGATGTACTGGAACAGCTTGGCTAGGCGTGCAGCAGGATCTGGATCATTGGTGTTCAGTTTTATTGCCAGAATAATGTTATGGCCCAAAACCTTTTTAGCATCCAGTGCCTTCAGTCGTTTCTTGATATCACACGCAGTGAATCGAATTGGATGAAGACTGGCATCTGTGATGCTGGGGAGTTCAGGAGGTGGCCGACATGGATCATCAACTCGGCAATTCAGGGTGAAGATTGTTGCAAATGCTCCAGCCTTATTTTAGGACTGACGTGCTGGGCTCCCCGCTCATCTTGCCGGCGGTTATTTGTGGAGCTACCTCCTCTGGTTAGTTGTTTAATTGTCCACCACCATTCACGACTGGATGTGGCAGGACTGCAGAGCTTAGATCTGATCCACTGGTTTTGGGATGCTTAGCTTTGTCTGTCGCATGCAGCTTATGCTGTTTGGCATGCAGGTAGTCCGGGGATGTCGCTTCACGAGGTTGACACCTCATTTTGAGATATGCCTGGTGCTGATCCTGGCGTGGCCGCCTGCACTCTTCCTTGAGCCAGCGTTGGTAAACCGGTTTGATGGGGTTGCAAACTGTGGTTGAGTACAATTCAACTGCTGCTGATGACCCACCGAGCATCATGGATGCCCAGTTTTGCATTGCCATATCTAATCGAAATCTATCCCATTGAGAACAATAGTATTGCCAGATAACACGACGGACGGTATCATCAATGGGAAGATGGAAGTTTGTCTCCATAAGGACGGTGCAGTTTCAGAGAGTCATAGAGTTATCCAGCATAGAAGCAGGCCCTTAGGCCTATCATCTCTGGGCCAGGCACTAAACACCTAGCTATTCTAATCCTATTTTCCGGCACTTGGCCCATAGCCTTGAATGCTGTGGCTTTTCAAGTGCTCATCTGAATACTTCTAAAATGTTGTGAATGTTCCTGCCTCTACCGTCCCTTCAGGCAGTGCGTTCCAGATTCAATTACCCTCTGAGTGAAAACTGTTTTCCTCAAATCCCCTCAAAACTTGCTGCCCCTACCCGTAAATCTATGCCCCCTGGTATTGACCCCTTCGCTAAGGGAAAGCGTTTCTTCCTGTCTAACCTATCAATGCCCCTCATAATTGTGTATACCTCAATCAGGTCACCCCTCAGCCTTCTCTGCTCTAAGGTAAACAACCCTAGCCTATACATTCTCTCTTCATAGCTGAGATGCTCCAGCACAGGCAACATCCTGGGGAATTTGCTCTGCACCCTCACCAGTGCATTCAGATCTATCCAATAGTCTGGTGCCCATAACTGTGCACAGTATTTCAGCCGTGGCCTAACTAGCGTTTTATACAGCTCCATCATAACCTCACTGCTCTTATATTCGATGCCTCGGTTAATAAAGGCAAGTATCCAATGTGGCTTCCTAACCACATTATCTGCCTGTGCTGCTGCCTTCAGTGAACTATGGACAAGTACACCAAAGACCCTCGGTACTTCCTCGGGCCCTACCATCCGTTGCATATTCCCTTACATTGTCAGTCCTCACAAAGGACATCACACTTATTTGGATTAAAATTAATTTTCCACTACTCCGACCATCTTACCAGCACATCTATATCGTCCTGCAATCGAGAGCTTTGCTCCTCACAATTTACGACACCATCAATTTTCCTGTCATCTGCAAACTTACTGATCATACCTTCTATATTCACATCTAAAACATTAATATGCGCTACAAACAGCAAGGGTCCCAGCACTTATCCCTGCGCTCCGCTATTGGTCACAGGCCTCCCCTCACAAAAACAAACCTCAACCATCACCCTCTGCTTTCTGCCACTGAGCCAATTTTGGATCCAATTTGCCAAATTGCCTTGGATTCCATGGGTTCTTACCTTCTTAACCAATCTCCCGTGCGGGCCTAAATCCATCCTTTCTCCACTCCTGTGCATCTGAGACACCCGTGGTGCCACCGACATGACTGGCTGCACTCTCCTGAGGAACCATTGCACACACCAGTATCCAAAATTGAAAAACGATTAGCAAGCAAGATAGACTCAGGGGACTCCTGCACAGCCTGCCTTTATCTCTTAGAATACCTGGCGGTCATCCATTCCCTCTCTGCCTGCATGCTCCTAAACTGCGTTGTGATCACCTCCCTAAACATGCTATCCACATAATCGTCTGCCTTTCGGATGCCCACAGTGATTCCAGCTGCCGCTCGAGTTCTGAAATCCGGAGCAGAAACTTCTGCAGCTGGTGACACTTTTTGCAGATATGTTTGTCTGGGACACATGGTGCGTCATTGCCTCCCACATACTGGACACCTGGCTGAACATGATCTGCTATAATGTAACATTAAAAACTGTGTATTACAATGAGAAGTAAAACATCTTACCAGTTACTCACCAATCAACATGTTCCCTTTTAACAAAGAGAGGGGGGCAGATGCTGGAGGCTGAAAGAAAGAAAGAAAGAAAGAAAGAGAGAAAGAAAGAGAGAAAGAAAGAAAGAAAGAAAGAAAGAAAGAAAGAAAGAAAGAAAGAAAGAAAAAAAGAAAAAAAGAAAGAAAGAAAGAAAGAAAGAATGAAAGAAAGAAAGAAAAAAGAGAAAAGAAAGAAATAAAGAAAAAAGAAAGAAATAAGCCACTCTCTCCTGCACCAATCTTCCACTTTACAGTCTGAGAGGTCAAAATTGTTTTCTTCTTAATTTACAGCTCCACTCCTTACCGAGTTCCGCTGAAATTGGCAGTGGACATAAACAATGGTGGTCCACAATCACTTGCCTTCTGCCCACAAAACGCTTCCACACGGATATAAATTGCATGTTGGCCTTCAGAGCGAGAGGATTCGAGTACAGGAGCAAGGATGTCTTGCTGCAATTATACAGGCCTTGGTGAGATCACACCTGGAGAATTTTGTGCAGTTTTCCGCCTCGGATATGTGAAAAGAAAAAGATTAGTGAAGACAAATGTGGGTTCCTTACAGTCAGAAACGGAGGAATTTAAAATGGGATACAAAGTAATGGCAGACGAATTAAATACATACTTTGGTTCCATCTTCACAAAGGAGGACACAAAATATCTCTCCAAAATGTTGAGGAACATAGGTTCTAGTGAGAAGGAGGAACTGTATGAAAATCAATATGAGTAGAGAAATGCTATTCGGGAAATTGATGGGGCTCAAGGCTGATAAATCCCAGGGCCTGGTAATCGACATCCCAGACTACATAAGGAAGTGACCCTAGAAATAGTAGATGAATTTCTGGTCATTTTTTTCATAATTCTATAAACCCTGGAAGTTTTCCAACGGATTGTGGGGTAACTAATGTAACCCCACTATTGAAAAAAAGCAGTAGAGAGAAAATAGCAAATTTTAGACCGGTAACTAGTAGAATAGATAAGGGAGAACCAGTGGATGTGGTGTATTTGGACTTTCAGAAGGCTTTCGATAAGGTTCCACATAAGAGATAGCGTGCAAAATTAAAGCAAATGGGATTAGATGTAAGGTACTGACATGGATAGAGAACTGGCTGGCAGACAGGAAACAAAGAGTTGGAATACATGTATCTTTTACCGAGTGGCAGGCAATGACCAGTGGCGTACCGCAGGGATCAATGCCAGGACCCCAGCTAGTCACAATACATATTAATGATGTAGATGTGCGGATTAAATGTAATATATCCAAGTTTGCAGACAGCACAAAGCGAGCTGGGAGTGCCAGCTGTGAGGAGGATGCAGAGAAGCTACAGTGTGATTTGGACAAGTTGAGTGAGTGGGCAAATACATGGTCGATGCAGGATAATGTGGATAAATGTGAAGTTATCCGCTTTGGTGGCAAAAACAGAAAGGCAGATTATTATCTGAACGGCGATAGTTTGGGACAGGGGGAGGTGTAGAGCGATCTGGCGCTCCTTGTGCACCTGTCGCTGAAAGTAAGCATGCAGATAAAATAGGCAGTTAAGGATATAAATTGCATGTTGGCCTTCAGAGCGAGAGGATTCGAGTACAGGAGCAAGGATGTCTTGCTGCAATTATACAGGCCTTGGTGAGATCACACCTGGAGAATTTTGTGCAGTTCTGGTCTACTTATCTGAGGAAAGATGTTTTTATGATGGAGGGAGTGCAGGAGACTGATTCCTTGGATGGCAGGACTGACATATGAAAAGAGACTGGGTCGATTAGAATTGTATTCGCCAGAGTCTCGGAGAATGAAAGGGGATCGCACAGAAACCTGCAGAATTCCAGCAGGACTGGACAGACTGGATGCAGGAATAATGCTCCCGATGGCGTGCGAGTGCAGGACCAGAGGTCACAGTCTAAGGACAAGGGGAAAGCTATTTAGGACTCAGATGAGGAGAGCTTTCTTCATCCAGAGAGTAGTGAACCTGTGGGATTCTCTACGACAGAAAGAAGTTGAGGCCAAATCATTAAATATATTCAAGAAATAGTTACATTTAGTTTTTAGGGCAAAAGGGATAAAGGGATTATGGGGAGAAAGCAGGAACAGCGTACTGAGTTTAATTCAACCGCCATGAATGTATTGAATGGCGGTGCAAGCTCGAAGGGCCGAATTGCCTACTCCTGCTTCTATTTCTTTATGATCTATGTTTCTATGGATTACGAGATGGGAATCTGAAGGCAGAGGCGTACCGGTCACCGGCGCCAATATCACTCCAGGATGGATTGCGAGGGTGGGTAGATTAGCACTGCTTATGTCAATAAATCAGCATATGTAAATATTGCTCCTTTTGCTGAGCAGCGGGGGAGGAGGCGGGGCCGCCAGGAGGCTTCACTGCCGCAGGCAATATCAGGCTTGACTTTTCCAGCGTCGAAACCCGCGGCGGACGTTTGCCTGAATCAATTTCCGGCCGCCCCCGCCACAACCTTTGACATCAGGGGGCTTGAAAATTTCAGCCATTTATTCGAGGAAAGTAAATATGTGACACTTCTTATGGTAATCTACAAATCAACAGTGCTTGGAACTTTGAATTCCAGGTTTAACAAACAGACAATAATTGAGCAGACACTGAACAGCAGCACTACAACAAAATCCTTGTCAGTTATAGCTGGAAAGCTCTATCACATTACATTTCCACCTCAGTACACAGATTGCTCAGGCGATAATCACATTCCAAATCAACCTTTCAAACTTCCAGTTTCTCTATGTGACAATTCACGCATTTTCTCATGGTATATTTATTTTGTCTTCGTCCGTCAGTTGTCGGCATCGCTGGCTCGGCCAACATTTATTGCACATTCCGAATTGCCCTGGAAATTCGTGATATAATTGGCGATTTCAGAAGGCATTTCAGAGTCAGCTCCATTGCTGTCGGTCTGGAATCACATGGAGTCCACACCAGGTAAGGATGACAGATTTCCTTCCGTGAAAGACATAATTGATGCAGATGGAGTTTTACACCAATTGAAAATGGTTTAGTGATCGCCATTAGACTAGCTTTTAATTCCAGATTTATTTATTGAATTCACATTTCTCCATCTGCTATCGTGGGATTCGAACCCATGTCCACAGAGCATTAGTCTGGGTACGGAAATACTAGCCCAGTGACATTATCATTGCGCCACTACCTTCATTCAAAGATGTCTTTGATTATGCATCACTGGGGTGATGATATTTTGCCCCTGCACTTACAGAGACCAGTTACAATGACTGATATTATTGAAATATTAACCTTGCAACATCCCTGTTTCCAACTCGCTGTATTTGATGCCGAGCCACTATTTTCCTGATCCAGACAGTGCTCTTTCTCAGGCAGGTGCTTATCCTTTGTAAGGATTCACAGTTTCCCTTGTAATGAATGGAACCTTTCTCTTTTTCTGTGGTACAAATGGAGTTTTGCTGCCCTGTGTATGTTATACTGGCAATAGCGATCCCTTCTTATCCATGTGTCCTCTGAACATTTCTCATTAACGAGGTGGTTATCATCTTAGAGTTGTTGTATACTTCAAACTACTTTAAGAAATAATAATTTAAGAATCATATTTCCCTAGCTAACAAACAATAAAAAACGTCAGCTTCCCTTCAAAGAAATAAAGAATATTACTTTATCACACATCAAGTATATCTAATTAACCCTTTTTTCCAGTACAAGCTTTGTTGGGTTTAGAAGATTCTTTTACTATTATCATATAGCTTTAACCATATGCTGCACTTAACATCAAAAATATTGTGGATACTGTGATACCTGGTATAGGAAACATGGCTCAAAATCCATTCCTCCATGTATTTTTACGTATTAACGCATCATCACGTTGTTACGAAGGTCCTTCTGTTTTTGTGAAGACATTTTTTTGAGACTTTATAGTCAAACTGACTAAATACAAGGTCCGTTGCTTTTCTCAAGAGGGACATCAAGAGAACACTGTGAGGATTTGTTTAACAACAACATTTATTGGCTGTCCCATGATTCAAGTTTAAAATAGAACGTAAACCCTGGTAACTGGGGAAGATTTGTGCAGACAACTGAAAGGTCAGATGATAGACTTGTTGGTTCCGGCTTCACTTTTGAATTACTTGGAGTTTTAAAATAATCAGCTGAAGGACAGATCGCCACCTCAGCCCAGCCTGTTACATCTCTTCAAAAAGGCTGCAGAAAAAGGTGGATAACTTCTAAGCAGAGAAGAGAAATTCCAAGGAACGAGAGAAGACCATAATCCAGCTAAGTGTTCCAGCACCTCGCTATAAGACCCTGAGAATTCCATTGTGCCAATTCATTTCATTTTCTGTCTTTGAAGAAAAGCCTGCTAAATTAATTCACAACACGACCTGCAAAGAACAATTCTAAAAGATCGCAGCAACTCGTCGATGTGGACTTGGAGGCCAGACTGTGAGTAACTTTTGTAGCACAACACATCTCATCTGCTATTTTTTTCAAGAATGAGCACGTATTCAGCACAAGTTTTTTTTTCTTTGTCTGTGACGGAGCTCCAAGCAGAAATCATTTTCCTCTTTCGCTTAGCCAAGTATACGTGTGTGCGTGTGGCTAAGGTAAATAGGGAACTTTGAGATTTCAATCTGTGTGTTCATGCTTTATTTCATTACTGGTTCAGACCTGTTTTATAATGAATTGATGATTTTCTTGTTCATTAAAACAAAAACTGGATAGTGAATTTTATTCTGTGTATGCTTATGATTGATCATATTGGTAAGTGGGAAAAATTAAATACATGTTGTGACCTGTGGAAAACTGGAATAAACGGTGCATTTCTCCCAACACCGTCGTAACAATGGTACTTAAAAAAAGAGACAAAAACACGGAGTCATGCTTTACTGATATCCAGACAGTGAATAATTGAAGTTTTATTTTGGGGATTCACCCTGAATTTTGAGTTAAAATTTTTTCACTTTCTTTACTTGATTGTCCTACCCTCTGTTTGTTCCCAGTGTTTTTAACGATGTTCAGGTCATATCATTAAGCTGAATGCAGAAAGTCGCTTTCACTGAGACACATGTTTCAAAACCTTGAATAAAACATTTCAATCAATCGTGATACATTGTGTGTACACAATCTCCTGAGTCATATTAAGCATTTCATATAGTGTTGCTTTCAGCATGACTGACCATGTGTTATTCATATAGAAGGAGAAAAAGGGTAACTAGAGAAAGGATTGGCCCACTCAAGGACAAAGGAGGAAAGTTATGCATGGAGTCAGAGAAAATGGGTGAGATTCTAAACGAGTACTTTGCATCGGTATTCACCGAGGAGAGGGACATGACGGATGTTGAGGTTAGAGACAGATGTTTGATTACTCTAGGTCAAGTCGGCATAAGGAGGGAGGAAGTGCTGGGTATTCTAAAAGGCATTAAGGTGGACATGTCCCCAGGTCCGGATGGGATCTATCCCAGGTTACTGTGTGAAGTGAGAGAGGAAATAGCTGGGGCCTTAACAGATATCTTTGCAACATCCATAACACGGGTGAGGTCCCGGAGGACTGGAGAATTGCTAATGTTGTCTCCTTGTTTTAGAAGGGTAGCAGGGATAATCCAGGTAATTATAGACCGGTGAGCCTGATGTCAGTCGTAGGGAAGCTGCTGGAGAAGATTCTGAGGGATAGGATCTATTCCCATTTGGAAGAAAATTGGCTTATCAGTGATAGGCAACATGGTTTTGTGCAGGGAAGGTCATGTCTTACCAACTTAATAGAATTCTTTGAGGAAGTGACAAAGTTGATTGATGAGGGAAGGGCTGTAGATGTCATATACATGGACTTCAGTAAGGCGTTTGATAAGGTTCCCCATGTAGGCTGATGGAGAAAGTGAAGGCGCATGGGGTCCAAGGTGTACTAGCTGGATGGATAAAGAACTGGCTGGGCAACATGAGACAGAGAGTAGCAGTGGAAGGGAGTTTCTCAAAATGTAGATGTGTAACGAGTGGTGTTCCACAGGGATCCGTGCTGGGACCACTGTTGTTTGTGATATATATAAATGATTTGGAGGAAAGTATAGGTGGTCTGATTAGCTAGCTTGCAGACGAAACTAAGATTGGTGGAGTAGCAGATGGTGAAAGGGACAGTCAGAGAATACAGCAGAATATAGGTAGATTGGAGAGTTGGGCAGAGAAATGGCAGATGGAGTTCAATCAGGGCAAATGCGAGGTGATGCATTTTGGAAATCCAATTCAAGAGTGAACTATAAAGTAAATGGAAAAGTCCTGGGGAAAATGGATGTCCAGAGAGATTTGGGTGTTCAGGTCCATTGTTCCCTGAAGGTGGCAACGCAGGTCAATAGAGTGGTCAAGAAGGCATGCGGCATGATTTCCTTCATCGGACGGGGTATTGAGTACAAGAGTTGGCAGGTCATGTTACAGTTGTATAGGACTTTGGTTGGGCCACATTTGGAATACTGCGTGCAGTTCTGGTCGCCACATTACCAAAAGGATGTGGATGCTTTGGAGAGGCTGCAGAGGAGGTTCACCAGGATGTTGCCTGGTATGGAGGGCGCTAGCTATGAAGTGAGGTTGAGTAGATTAGGATTTTTTTCATTCGAAAGACGAAGGTTGAGGTGGGACCTGATTGAGGTGTACAAAATCATGAGAGGTATCGACAGGTTGGATAGCAAGAAGCTTTTTCCCAGAGTGGGGGATTCAATTAGTGGGGGACACGAGTTCAAAGTGAAAGGGGAAAAGTTTAGGTGGGATATGCGTGGAAAGTTCTTTACGCAGAGGGTGGTGGGTGCCTGGAACACGTTGCCAGCGGAGGTGGTAGACGCAGGCACGATAGCGTCTTTTAAGATGTATCTAGACAGATACATGAATGGGCAGGAAGTAAAGAGATACAGACCCTCAGAAAATAGGCGACAGGTTTCGATAGGGGATTTGGATCGACGTAGGCTTGGAAGGCCGAAGGGCCTGTTCCTGTGCTGTAATTTTCTTTGTTCTTTGTTCTTTGAGACTAGTCTTCAGTGCATTATTATTATGCATTCCGCACACTAGTTGTCTCATGCATAACGGGTCACATTTACACTTAGCGGCCTCCCAAGATCACACCACACATGTCATCAAACACAAGCATTTCCTGTTATCTTAAAAAAATATTGATGTGACTGGGGTACTTTGATCTCTCCATTCATGGTCGTGACAGGCTATAATATACATCTTTTCACTCTTTAGTACATGCAAGAACACAACCTAAGAGAAAGTGATAGATTAACAATTTATAATTATACTTCCCTGTAAGTTACTGGGTTGTGTATTGAAACCACACTGTGGTATGTTGAATAATCGTGTCCAGGTTCTTTATGTTCTTCGTGAATGCACTCACACTTTTCCCGTACGCTTTAGTTTCAGCTTCCTCTAGGCCCCACTCAATTGGTGATCAATTGATGCTGCAAAAGTTGCTTTAAAGGGTGTTGCCTGGAAGGATTAATGGGAAGGTTCGTATGAAATCGTGAGCAACTTGTGAGAAACGAACGTTAAATTGTCCATCTGGAGAATAGGGAAGAAAATACAAACATGTGGTATCAGAGCGATCAGTGTCAACCCTAGAAATATAAGGGGAGAGATGCTGAATTGAGAATAAATGTTACATTTGGTCTTATGTACACAGATGAAGGAGTGGTTATGATGTTATACGTTACGTTACTACTCCTGATTGGAGTGTTATTTGTGGGAATGGGACCCATTGTATCATTGCAATGAAAGGAACCCAGATCCAAATCTGCAGGACTACAGAGGTGAACAAGAAGATGTCTGCCTTGAATACACTTTTTCAAGTTCCCGTGATGTCATCTTTACTAGTGAGAATCAGATGGATCAACCGGAAGCTGAGAGAAAAGCGCTCAGGTTAATAATCACAACAAAACAGGACTGAATTATGTTGTTCTGAATGTCTACCCCATAGGGACAGGACATATACATGCTAGTATGAAAATAGTGGCTTACGGAATACACCAAGTTATTTAACAGCATTAATAAGACTAGAGGTTGGAAGAAAATGGAGAAACCATATGTGCAATGCCCAAGAAGTTAATAATGTGGTCGAGGTGTGTGACAGATTTTGAGTACAGTCAGAATGTATTTGTGAAAATATCATTCAGACAAATCAGATATTGAAGTGGTATTTGGGGAAAGAAACATATGTCAGGTTCCCTTGGAAAATGGGAATTGTGCATGCGGGAGAGCAGGGGGACTCCCTGGCTTACGAACGTTTTTTTGCCATATTTACCACTAATCAGCTGCTTGTAATTTTAAAACAGTTTCTAGCTGGTTCAAATGTTCCTTCCAAGAGCTAAAGCATATTATCAGAGCATCAAGAGACACTACACAGTTGTTAACACTGGCTACCACTTGATTCAATCGCCCTTGAAAGAGTTAGAGAGCACTTTTCCTTTTTTAGCCTGAATGACATCACTCGCCACTGGTAAAGACCGTCTGGTGTGACAAAGGCTAATATTTCTTCAGCATGGAATGTTAAATGAACTTTCCACTATCCCTTTAACAAAGCTATATTTTTCAGAAACATGTAACTGCGCAATATGTCGAAACAGTCTTCCAAGCAAGGAATTGAGTAGGAGTCTGCTCCGTTAGTGCATTGACCTTTCTGTAGTCTATGTAATATCTGGTTGACCCATCAGGTTGAGTCAATAATACTGTTCGAGAGCTCTAACTGCTTTGACGAGGTTCAATTGACTTGTTTCCCAGCATGTATTGGAATTCTACTTTTACCTGGACCTGTTTTTCGGTGCTGAAGTGGTAAGGATGTTGTTTTATAGGATCATATTCCTTTACATCCATATCATGAGTTGATAAGCTTGTACATCCTAGCTTCTCCCTATAGACTATTTTCAATGCTTTGAAAAGCCTTGTTTGGTCTTCTCCTTGCTTTGCCTCGAAATAAGAAAGCATGTTCTCTGATCTCCCTTCAGAATTAGCTAACCAGATAACAGTATGTTTAGTTTGAGAATTGTCCAGGCTCGTTCTGCCTCATCCTCACTATCCCTTTCATTCTTAACTCTGTCCATTACCTGACGTATCTGTGCTTGCTTGTCCTGCTCCCTGTGATAAAATTGTTTTACATATTGATATGACACAATCGACTCTTTTGCGATGATATGGGATGTCAATCCAATAATTGACCTTACGAGTTATTTTGACCACTTTAAATAGACCACTGAACAGTGCTTTTAATGGTTCACCATGTAAAGGTAATCATAATGACACTTCATCTCCTGATTGAAATGTTTGGGCCTTTGCATTTTGTCTGATTATTTTTCCATAGCGGTTTGGGGTAGTTTACAGTGCTCCTGAGCCACATTGCAAGCTTTTGTGAGCCTTTCGCCATAACAGGAATACATATCCAGTACAGACGATTCAACCCTCTGTTCGAAAAAACTTTCTTTGATTAGTTTTGGAGCACCTCTTATCTCATATCTGTAAACCAATTCAAAATGACTAAAACCTGTAGACTCATTCTCAGTATCTCTAGGGCAAATGAAATAAAGTCTAGCCTGTTACCACAGTCATGGGAATATTCATAGCATTATGCCATAAACATTGTTTTGAGAATCTTATGGCACCTTTCTAAAGCTCCCTCTGTCTGTGGGCAATATACTGAAGGTTAGCACTGTTTGATACTCAAATTACCCATAACTTCTTGAATTATCTCAGAAATAAAAATTGGAAACCTGATGCGATTGAACTTCAACTGGTAATCCATATCTCGCAAAGAATTGGTTTATCTTCTCTCCTATAGCCTTAACTGTAATTGGCTTCAAGGGCTTCAAGGCCTGTTCGAATCGAGTAGCCATATCCGTGATAGTGGGTATATATTGGTGCCCCGCTTTTGTTTTCAGCAAGGGTCCTCCGCAGTCATCCAATACCATACTGAATGGTTCTCCAATAACTGATAGGGTAATTAGAGGTGCAGTTTTCCCACGACCTGGCCTGTATGGCATGCATCGCAAAACTGCATCATGTCATTTGTAAGACCTGGCCAGCAATGCTGTTGGCTTATACGTGATTTGGCCTTCCTGACCCTGTCAGCCTTCTATAGGAATTTCATGTGCTAACGTTAATAATTCCTGGCGACGCTTGGGTGGTCCCACTACCTTTCGAATAACCATCCAGTCTTCGTCCGCAGATCTATGAGGCGTCTTTAAAATTATAGCCTTCTTGAACTCCTTTTGGCTCAGCTTCCGTCAGAGCTGACTGTGCCATTTTATGTAACTTTGGATCAGCTTGTTGTGCTGCGATCAGAGAAACTTTGTTCGACATCTCATTTGGATGATCTAAATCCCCAAGGAAAGTTAGAGATATTCTGCTATCTGTCTGTGGTGTCAATTTTACCTCTGATAATGGAACTTGATTAGCCATTGACCAGGTGACTACACACAAAGGAAATAGTCCTGGTACTTTTTTTCCCCTGTAATTGCTCTGATTCTTTAACTTCACTTGGTTTCTCTGTGAATATGGGAGAAACAGATACTTTTGCTCCGGCCAAATCATTTCCTAACAGTAAGTTAATTCCACCTACTGGCAAACTATGGTCAAATGCTACAGCTAACATCCCAGGCATTAGGCTCCACTCTTGGACTATTTAACATAAACGTACCTGATACACTCTCCGTCAATCTAATTAACTGATACTTTAGCATTCAGTGTGCCCTCTGGTGGAAATGTTATACCTTTCCCCAGCAAAAGCGCTTGAGTAGCTCCTGTGTAATATAGGTTTACCTGCCTCGCTGGAAAGATATGGAGTTAATTTTCCTTTCAACAAGCATTCCCTATAACATCAGGTATCTTATTCTCAAATGCCGCATTCACTTTGGTTTTTGCATTCGGTTTACAGCGGTCGTCAAAGCTACATCCTGATTGCTGACTCTCAGTCAGAACCCCTTTCTCTGCATTAGCTTTTGTAACCCAACAATTCCCATGGGTTTTGCTCACAACTTCCAGCATTCTGAGCCAAGATGTCCCACCTTGTGACAATGATATCAGTTCCACTTACAGACCTAATTTTCAAACACAGAACCTTCCTTTCTGGTCTGAGCAGGAAATCCTGGAGTGTGCCCAGCTGTCCCTTCTTGTCTTCGGCTGCTTGCCTTCCATTTACTCTCCCACCTTGTCAGGTTTTTGGGGGTGACGGGAAATGGGTTTTGGCTTATAAACGAGTTCAAATTCATCAGCGATTTCTGCTGTTTGTCAGGCTTTTGAAACAGTTTGTTTCTTTCCGTGGGTTCTCATTACTGGAGTGATTGAT
This sequence comes from Heterodontus francisci, assembly GCF_036365525.1. Taxonomy (NCBI): domain Eukaryota; kingdom Metazoa; phylum Chordata; class Chondrichthyes; order Heterodontiformes; family Heterodontidae; genus Heterodontus; species Heterodontus francisci. Next base: position 341,824 of record NW_027141982.1, on the reverse strand, counting down.
TTGTTAAACTATTCCAAGGGAATGAGTTCTCTAAGGTTCTCATACGTGGCCTCCATCTTTACTGCCACGATCAAAATTAATTTGCTTTACCCTCTCAAAATCTATATAAGTCTGCTCAGCCAATCTCCAGAGGTTCCAATACTTCTGTCGATAAGTTTCAGAGACTAACTTAAAATAAGCGCCAATAGACATTTTGCTATCTCATAATCTGTAAAAGCCTCTTCGGAAAGAGTGGCATAAACTTTAATGGCTCTGCCTATCAACTCGATTTGCAGAAGCAGTGTCCAGCTTTCCTTTGGCCACTTTATTTTTTTGTTTTTTTTTCAAAAGAAATGGAAAATGCCTCCACGTTACATTCCTCAAATGTGGTTTGATTTATGCTGCTTGTAAGCATTTAAACAGCCATTAGATGGGTCCTGAGCCAGATTCAGATTCTTCCTGACCAGGGCTTTCCGTGGAGTTAGGACCACACTTTTATCTTAATGCTATCTCTCTTAATTTGAATACCCTTTTCCCTCTTAGTTTTTGAAATTATCTCTCTTCCTCCCTTTCCTCTTTTTGAAATTCAAATTTTCTTATCGCTATTTATGTTTCCTGTTGAAGCTCTAGTTGCTTCATCTGCAATTGAATTTTAGCTAATTGAACTGCATCACCCGCTGACTTGTTGTTTTCTTCTTCCTCTCTTTTCAATTCCAAATTTTGGGTAATTGATTCAGTTATCTCTGCTTTCTTAGCACCTGATTTCAATTCTGCCCCCAACAGTGTTACACATCTTTTAGTTTAAATTTGGTTGAATTTTTCATTTCACTGAGGGATACATTCTCCATCCCCTGAAATGTTGCAGAGCTGCTAAAGGCAGTCCAGTGGTGTAGACTTTACCCTATTACACAAGAAGCCTAGTTCTTTTATTTTTCTCTTTCAGTTGTTATTACTCCACTTACAATTAACGTTATCAACGTTGGATTTGATCCCAACAAAAGCCCCCAATTAACGTATCATGATCGAGGCAGAAGGAGAGCACTGTTAATTTTGTCTCACTTCTCCACAAGTCACAGCATATCAGTTATTATTCCCACCTACCACATAAAAGCCAGGTACATGCACTATTTGTCCCTAGGATATAGCACACCAACCAGCTTTCTTTAATCAACAACATTAACTATTTATTGTAAGAGTAAATATTAACCAAAACGGAAGTAAATCTACATAAGAAACGCTCCTTATTTCCTAGCCCTCATGTGCACGCACATATATCAAAAAAAGCGATTAACCTGGGAAAATTATTTTTGTTTACAGCTGTTTGTATAGGAATACGAGGAATAATACAATGACTTTGCATGTCATGTTCTCATAGGAAATACTTTGGTTTGGTTAGATGTCCCAAAGTCGAAATATTGGAAGCCAGACGAGGACTTTCCAGGTGAGGTTGATAAACAGTCTGTGATGGGTTGGCTTTCAAGGCAATTCAACTGCAGAAGGCTTCACAATGGTCTCATTCAGCGGTGCAACAACAGATGCTCTTATGTTCTACAGCAGAAGTTTTGCAGTAGAAGATTTCTTCAGATTTCAGGATTCCCTAAAACGCAGGAGGCATCAGTAATCACATGTGATGCAGGGATTATTCAGACAGATTCGTACATGGGCTGAGTGCGTCGCTGGCTAAGACTTGATGTATTGCCTATCCATAATTGTCCTTGAGAAGGAAGGAAATAATGCGACAACAGGGTTGAAGAAAGATAAGCCTTTATTACTCCACGTGCAACTGACAGTAAGGAACAATGGTAAAGATGATCGTTTGCAGGTCTGAATTAATGTCCTGTAGATACTGCTTGCCCTGCTGGATGTGGCTCAGTTTCCGAGCCGCCAACTCATATCAGATAACGCCACTCATGCATAAGTCAGACACAGTACAGCACCCATGGTCTGGATGGAGTCCTCCATCAACAGTGCTTCGGAATGCGTAGCCTCTGGCATCTCTGCCATATGTTTCCCAATCTCTCATTGCAGCCGCAGCATTTCCCATGATGCTTGTCGCACCAGAGGTAAGCTATGAGCCTGGGACTCAGCATGGGCCAGGCCGCCCACTGCCCTCCAACTGTCCTCAAAATGTAGACTTTGTGACCACTTCCCAGGAAGCATACACAGACCACTGGAATCCTCTTCTGTCAATCGCAGACCAATTGTACATTGAAGGGACGGAAGCCCCTTCAATCATTTGTCTAGTACTTTCTTTTTTACAAATATTCATATCTTGCAGTTTCTCATTTACACTCGTTCCTTGATTCTCCATTATTTATGGGAGGTAGTTAGTATTTTCCTCTATGAAGACAGACTCAAAGTATCTGTTTAGATTCTCTGCCATTGTTCTCTGATGAGCGGCTGGGTAAATTGGGCCCATATTCTCTGGAGTTTAGAAGATCTCATTGAAACATATCAGATTCTAAAGGGACTGGATTGGGTCGACACTGAGAGATTATTTCCACTGGTCGGGAAACGAAAGTCTCCCGTATCCCTTCCTAACCAACTTATCCACCTGTCCTGTCAACCTCAGGAAGCTATGAACATTCACTTCAAGGTCCCGGTGTTCACCGACACAGAGATAATATTGGAGAAAGTCACGTTGTTAGGTTGGATCGAAAGGACAAACGTCAAATATAATTATAGTTTGATGTGATTCTGCGTTCACAGAGGTACACGAAATAGGCATAGAGTGTGAAACATCAAAAGAGAGGGAGAAATGTAGATGGAGAGAGGGTAACAGTGAGAAGGGAGAGATAGGCATGGGGAGAGAAGTGGAGAGCAACTCTTACTGGTAATCTCTGTCCATCTCCATCTTCCCCTCTCCCTTACTAACTCAATCACTAGTTCCCCTCTCTGCTGCTCCCTCCATGTTTATCTCTCTCTCCCTCTATATTCTTTATCCCAATCTCTCACTCTGTTATACATTCAACGATGGTGCACACAGCTTTGTGGTCTCGGAATGGAACTAAACACTGTGCAATCATCAGTGAGCATCCCCACTTCTGACATTACGATGGAGGGCAGGACATTGTGGAAACAGCTGAAGACAGTTGGGCCGAGGCCAGTACCCAGAGGAACTCGTGCAGTGATGTCCTGGGACTGCGATTATTGACGTCCAACAACCACAACCATCTTTCGTTTTGCTCGGTATGATTCCAGACAGTGGTGAGTTTTCCCACTTATTCCCACTGACTTCAACTCTACTCAGGACTGTGATGCCACACTCAGTCAACTGCATTGACGTTAAGGGCAGTTACTCTCACCTCACTTTCTGATCGATTGGATCATATGAGATGCATACGGGCCATAGAATAGCAGACAAGAGTGCATGGTTCTTTTTTACCTGCTGTGTTGTCCTCTTCACAGCCTGGTACAGGACTGTGCATGACAAATTAACATGCCCCATTACGGACTTCCAGATCAGGTTCAGCATGCATTAGGTAGAGTACAGTTCCTTCCATTCTCTCTCCCCCTCTCTCTCCCCCCCTCTCTCTCTCTCCTGCGAAACATCGTGAGAGAGGCAGAAATATAAATGGAGAGAGAGTAACAGAGAAAAAGAGTGATAAGGATGAAGAGAGTGATGGAGATTTACTCTTGCTGGTCTAATCTCCATCTCTATTTCTCCGTCCGCTGTCTTTACTCTCTCAAGACCTGTCCCACCTCTCCCTTCCTCTATATCCATGTGTTACGAACACTGGACTTTGTCTCTCTCCCGTTTTCTGTCTTCATCTCTATTTCTCCCTCTGTTCCCGTTGCAATCCCAGTCTCTCCCCCTCTGTTACCTTCGCAATCCCAGTCTCTCCCTCTCTGTTGCGCTCCGAATCCCAGTCTCTCCCTCTCAGTTAACCTCCTAATCCCAGTCTCTACTCCTCTGTTAACCTCTGAATCCCAGTCCTTCCCTCTCTGTTACCCTTTGAATCCAAGTCCCTCCCGCTCTGTTACCCTCTGAATCCCAGTCTTTCCCTCTCTGTTAAATAACCAGAGCTTAGTACATGTTCAGCATAACTTCCTGCTTTTGTACTCATTGTATACAGTGCTACGTTGTTTTTACAGTGGTATTCCCCAGGGGTTTGGATTAGGAGCTGATCTTTTTGATATATGTTAATAACTTAGACTTAACTTCAACATTGTGCCATCTGCAATGTAATGATCAGGGAAGGAAATAGTAGCCGACTTCAGGAAGATAGAGGTAGTCTGGTGAAACGGTCAGACACATGGCAGGTTAACTTCAATGCTGAGAAATGTAAAATGATGCATTTTGGAAGGAAGGCTGAGGAGAAGCGATATAAACTAAACAGTTCAATCTTAAAATGGGTGCAGGTACAGAGAGATCTGGGATTTCATTTCTGTCACTTTTTTAGATCATAAAGGTTCAACTTGGGGCTTGCAAGCTTGTCAGTTGAATTAAGCTTCATCCTCAGATGTGTTCGCAAGCAAGTTAGGAAATGTGTCAAAATCTGTTTCCATTCAGACATTCCTGCATTGTGTAAATGTGAGCTATCTTTGCAGAGACAGGAAATCGTGGTATTTGAATTGACCCGCAGGTTTTGGTTGATGCAATAAGATGAGAATTTGAATTGTGTCGCTTGCAGATGCATCGAATTGAAGGTGTTGACAGAGAACCACATGAAGTAGTTTACCAATGTCTGACAAACTTCAAAGAGTGCTGACATATTGAAGAAGAAGATAAGAGAACCATACACAAAACCTGAGACAGTCAGGCAACAGCAGTAGGAAAATGCATCTCTTTTTATGGGTTTTAATTTGAAGACCTGATCTGATGATTGAAAAAGCAAGAGTTCGAATCCCACACTAGGCTGGTGTGAACTTGAATTCTGTTGTTTTCTAAAAAAAAAACATAAATCTGAAATTAAAAAAAACCTCTGGGATGGAATGAGTCACTCCTGTCGACTAGTGCAAAGCTCGTGTGTGTCTCAGTTTGCTGTAGTTATTAACGATTTAAGATGATGGGGTAGAACGCAACATATCCAAGTTGCCTGTGACACAAAAATAGGCATCATGGTCAGCAGTGTAGTTGGAAGCATAACGTTGCAAAGAGATATTAATATCTTAAGTGAATGGGCAAAACTGTGGTGGGTAGATTTCAAGGTCAGTAAAACACAGAATACTTTATAAATGGGGGAAAGTTAGAAACACTTTAGTTCCAAAGAGAGGGGTCCATGTCCATTTGAGTGCAGCTTAGATTTACGAGAAAAATAACTGGACTTCAAGGGTTAAGTTACGAGGTGATATTACACAAACCAGGGATGCATTTTCTGGAATTTAGGAGGATCAAGGTGATTTTATCTCAGTTGTTGAGATATTAAGGGGAACTGATGGGGTACATCGGGAGAAACTATTTCGGCAGCTTTGGAAAATAGGAAGAGGAGTAGTCCATTCAGCCCATCGAACCTGCTGCGCCATTCTAGACTATCACGGCTGATCATCCACTTCAATGTCTTTTTCCCACACGATCAACATATACCCTTAATGTCATTGGTATTTCGAAATCTGTCAATCTCTGCTTTAAACATACTCAATGACGGACTTTCCACAGCCCTCTGCAGTAGACAATTCGAAAGATTCACAACCCTCTGAGTAAAGAAAATTCTCCTCATCCCTGTCCTAACTGGCTGCCCCCTTATTTTGAAATTGTGACACTGGTTCTAGACTCCTCAACCAGGAGAAACATATTGCCGACATCTACCGTGTCTATCCCTTTAAGTATTTCTTGGTTTCAATGAGATCACCCCTCATTCTTCGAAACACGAGAGAATACAGGCTTAGTTTCACCAATCTCTCTTCATAGGACCATACTATCATCCCGGGAAGAAGCCTTGTGTACCTTTGCTGCACTCTCTCTCTGGCAATAATATCCTTCCTAAGAAAAGGGGACCCAAAACTGCATACAGTGCTCCATGTGCGGTCCAACCGAGGTTCTATACGATTGCAGCAAGACGTCACTACTCCTGACTCAAATCCTCTTGCAATAAAGACGAACATATCATGAGGCTTCTTAATTGCTTGTTGCACCTTAGCTTTAAGTGACTTATTGACGGGGACACCCACGTCCCTTTGTACATCTACACTTTCTAGTCTCTTACCATTTAATAAATACTCTGCACATCTATTTTGCCTTCCAACATGGATAACCTCTCATTTTTCCATATTATTTTCCATCCACCACGCTCTTGCACACGCACTAATTCTGTCCAAATCCCCTTGAAGCCGCTTTGCATCTTCTTCACAACACACAGTCACAAGTTTTGTCAACTGAGAACTTGGGAATATTACATGTGGTCCCCACATCCAAATTATTGAAGCACTGATCCTTGCGGTCAAAGCCTGCCAATGTGAGAATGAGGCGTTTATTCCTACCTTCTATTTTCTGTCTGTTAACCAATCCTTAATCCATGCGAGTATATTATCTCCTGTCACATGGGCTTCTATTTGGCTAACCAATCTCCTGTGGGAGACTTTATCAAAAGCCTTCTGAATATCCAAGTAGACGACGTCCACCTTTATAAATTTTGTTAGTAACATCCTCAAAAATCTCCAACGGGTTCGTCAATAAGATTTACCATTCATAAATCCATGTAGACTGTGCCCAATCAGATCATTATATCCAAGTATCCATTTATCACACGCTTTAAAAGAGATTCTAGCCTTTTCCCACTGACTGATGTAAAGCTAACAGGTCTGTAATTCCTTGTTTTCCATCTCCCTACCTACTTAAATAGTGGACAATATTTACTACCTTCCAATCTGCAGGACCCATTCCAGAAACTAGAGAATTTTTGAAGATGATCACCAATGCGTCCACTATCTCCGTAGCTACATCTTTCAACACTCTGGGATGCATAATATCAGATCCTAGGAATTTATCAACGTTCAGACCCATTTATTTCTCCGATACAACCTTCTTACTAATACTAATTTCCTTCAACTCCTCATTCCCCCATATCCCTTGGGTCTCTAATTCTGGGAGATTTCTTTTATCTTCCTCAGTGAAGACAGGCTCAAAGGCATCGTTTAGCTTCACTGTCATTTCTCTATTCCCCGTTTTAAATTCTCATAACTCTGCCTGTAAAGGACCCACATTCTTCTCAGCCAAACGATTCCTTTTCATGTCACTATAGAAAATTTTACAGTCCATTTTTATGTTTTTTTATGTTTGAGCGGAGTCCGGGAATAGTGAGCACAGTCTAAAAATTACAGACAAGCCTTTCAGGAGTGAAGTTAGGAAACACTTCTACAGACTAAAGGTGGTGTTAATTTGCAACTGTCTTCTGTAAACGACCATTGATGCGAAATCAATTGTTCATTTTAAAATGTAAGATTGACTTTCTCGAATCCTTTATGGATATTGTAACAGTCTTCTGTCACCCTCTGTCCCTTGGGCAGTCTGTTAGTGTGTGTCTGTGTGTGCGGGTGTGCTTCTCTGTGTGTCTCTCTGAGTGTGTGTGTGTGTGTGTTTCTGTGTCTGTGTGTTTGTGTGTGTGTGTGTGTCTGTGTACGTGTGTGTGATTCTCTGTGTGCGTGTATGTTTCTCCGTGTGTCTGCGTGTGTGTTTCTGTATGTGTGTGTGTGTGTGTTTTTCTGAATGTCTGTGTTACACTGTGTGCCTGTGTGCGTCTGTGCATGTGTGTGACTGCGCACGTGTGTGTGTTTCTCTGCGTGCCTGTGATAGCGTTTGTGTTCTGTGTGTGTGTGTGCGTGTGTGTCAATCAGTCTGTGTCTATGCCTGTTTCTCTCTTCTCTCTCAGAACCTCAGGAAAGCTCCACATACATCAATTTGCCATTTTAAATTGACTGCTTTTGGTGATACCACAACTGCGGAGGGTGCACAGAGGGACATAGATAGGCTTCAGAGCTGGGCTGAGAGATGGCAAATGGAGTTTAATGTGGAAAAGTGCGAGGTGATTCACTTTGGAAGGAGTAACAGGAATGCAGAGTACTGGGCTAATGGGAAGATTATTGGTAGTGTAGATGAACAGAGAGATCTTGGTGTCCAGTTGCATAATCCCTGAAGGTTGCTACCCAGGTTAATAGGGCTGTTAAGAAGGCATATGGTGTTTTAGCTTTTATTAGTAGGGCGATCGAGTTTAGGAGCCACGAGGTCATGCTGCAGCTGTACAAAGCTCTGGTGGGACTGCTCCTGGAGTATTGCGTGCAGTTCTGGTCACCGCATTATAGGAAGGATGTGGAAGCTATGGAAAAGGTGCAGAGGAGATTTACTGGGATGTTGCCTGGTATGTAGAGAAGGTCTTATGAGGACAGGCTGAGGGACTTGAGGTTGTTTTCGTTGGAGAGAAGGAGGAGGAGAGGTGACTTAATAGAGACATTATAAGATAATCAGAGGGTTAGATAGGGTGGATAGTGAGAGTCTTTTTCCTCGGATGGTGATGGCAAACACGAGGGGACATAGCTTTAAGTTGAGGGGTGATAGATATAGGACAGATGTCAGAGGTAGTTTCTTTACTCAGAGAGTAGTAGGGGCGTGGAACGCCCTGCCTGCAACAGTAGTAGACTCGCCAACTTTAAGGGCATTTAAGTGGTCATTGGATAGACATATGGATGAAAATGGAAGAGTGTAGGTCAGATGGTTTCACAGGTCGGCGCAACATCGAGGGCCGAAGGGCCTGTACTGCGCTATAATGTTCTAATTCTAATTCTAATTCTAATTCACTTCCTTATGCAGGCTGTAAGAAACCTGTATCCCGCTATTTAACGGCATATTCTGTACCTTTAGTATACTGTAATTGATCAAATCTGACATTGCTTACTGTTTGAAAGTCTCAAGGTTTACTTTCCTCTCAGGGCTGATTAAAAGTTTGAGTTTACCTCAGTGTTTTGGAAATATCAAACCCTGATCCCAAGCCCAGCCACGTATTTTATTTGATCGGACCCTGCATATGTTTTTATACTCAGTACGCACGGTACCTTAAAGTCGCAAAAAGGTGTCATAATCTCTATTCAGATAACTCTCATCCGACAGGGGCAAAATTTCACTGGGTCCACATTCTGACCAAGCATGGAAACATTACAGAAAGCGAGGCTCAGAGATTCAACACAACGTTCCTTTTCTGAGTCTCGCTGGTCTGTTTTGATTTTACATTGGGTGGCATCAGCCTAGATTTTCTGTTCAGACCTGAACCCACAAACGTATAACTCAGAGGCAAGAGTATTACCCACTGAGCTACAGCTGGCTCCAATGCTCCCAGAAAATTTAGTTGCTGTGCACGGCATGTTTTATTTTGTCCCGTGTGCAGTCCTTTTACTTTTCAAGAATATTTGACGACATGTGTTATTTATCATTTCACAGGACCAGTGCGGTACCTTCCAGGCTGCTGCACACAGATTTGTTGGAACACTGACCGACACTCTCCATCCCAATATCTTCCTCTTTCTCCCTGGTAATCTCTTCCCATTGCTATCCTTCCCTCTCTCTGTTATGCCATCTCTATAGCTATCACTGCGTTTCTCACTGTTACTCTCTCCATCTGGACGGAGGAGGAGAAAGAGAGGCATGTATAGAGACAGCTTTGCGCTGTATCTGACCCCACACTGTACCTGGCCTGTGAGTGTTTGATAGAAGAGAGAGGACAGAGATTTTCTCTGTCGGTAACTTCAGGCTGTACTTGGCTTGGCATCATTTGATGGAACAGTTTGGACAGAGCTTTAGTCTGTATCCCTGGAATTTCGAAAGGAAAGGGGTGATGTGATTCAAGTTTACAAGACAATGCTGGAAACTGATGGGGTAGATAGAGCGAAACTCTTCTCACTGGTTGGAGGCGTCTCAGAAGAGGGGTACAGTCGCAAAATCGAACATTAGTCGAAAACCCTTTCAAGGGTGATATTTATTAACACTTCTACACACAAAGGGTGGTGGAATTTTGGAATTGTCTTACACAAATGACCCCTCCCTATCTATGCAATCTCCTCCAGCTTCACGATCCACCCATATCTGCGATCCTCCAATTCTGGCCTCTTGAGCATCCCTAATTTGAATCGTTCCACCATTGGTGGCCGTGCCTTCAAGCTGCTAAGGCCCTAACTCTAGAACTCCTTTCCAAAACCTCTTCGTCTCACTAACTCTCTTTCATCTTTGGTTTCCTCAAAGCAACCTCTGACCAAGTTTTTGGTCGACTAGTCGAATATCGCCTGAAGTGACTCGGTGTTAATTTTCTTTTCTTTATTCATTTGTTGGATGTGTGCATTAGTGGCTATGCCAGCATTTATTGCCCATTCCAAATTGCCCTTGTGAAGGTGGTGTTGAGCCTCCTTCCTGAACCGCTGCAGTTCATGTGGGGTAGTTACACCAACAGTGCTGTTAGGAAGGAAGATCCAGGATTTTGACCCAGTCACAATGAAGGAAAGGCGAGATAGTTCCAATTCAGGATGGTATATGACTTGAAGGAAAATTTTCCGGTGGTTGTGTTCCCATCCGTGTTTCCTGTTTGTTTGCTGTCTCCCCCACTCCTTCTTTCTCGATCTCCGTGTCCTCTTGTCCCTCTGTGTCATGAGAACCTAAGACAGAAGAAACTGGGTGCAGGATCAGAGAGACCGGGAATATCTGTGTACAAATTGAAGGTGGCAGGGGTAGTTGAGAAAGTGGTTAAAAGGCATATGGGATCGCAGGCACAGTGGTGCAGTGGTTAGCACCGCAGCCTCACAGCTCCAGGGACCCGGGTTCGATTCCGGGCACTGCTCCTGTGTGGAGTTTGCAAGTTCTCCCTGTGTCTGCGTGGGTTTTCTCCGGGTGCTCCGGTTTCCTCCCACAAGCCAAAAGACTTGCAGGTTGATAGGTAAATTGGCCATTATAAATTGTCACTCGTATAGGTAGGTGGTAGGGAAATATAGGGACAGGTGGGGATGTTTGGTAGGAATATGGGATTAGTGTAGGATTAGTATAAATGGGTGGTTGATGTTCGGCACAGACTCGGTGGGCCAAAGGGCCTGTTTCAGTGCTGTATCTCTAAAAAAATAATTTAAAAAAAATAAAAATTGATGCTTAGAGTATAAAAGCAATGAGGTTATGATGAAGCTTTAAAAAACATTGTTTCATCCTCAACTAGTTTTGTGTCCCATTCTGGATATCGTACTTTCAGAAGGATGTAGTGGGTAGTAGAGAGGGTGCAGGACAGATTCACGAGCAAGGTTCCAGGGGTGAGGGACTTCAGTTACGGGGATAGATTGGAGAAGCTGGGGCTGTTCTCCGTAGACAGGAGAAACATAAGATTAGATTTGATAGAGATGTTCAAAGTCATTAGGGTTCCAGCCAGAGCAGATGTCGGTGTAGGAATGCAGCACATAGTTCATTCCAGACCCATTTCTGTTGAGTGTTTACTTAAACAAGTGAATTCACTATTTAATATTTGTAACTTACTTAACCCTTGTGTTCCCACAAAGATCAAGCTAGCAAATTCAACAATGGCCACTTTGACTTCATCCCATCGTTTCTTATGTACATTCTCACAGGATAGTAGGTATAACTGTCGTCATTTTATTCAGCTGAAGATTGAACAGTTACATTGTTATTTCAGTCATTTCAGCCCATATTTACAGTACACACGGTACCTTACTGTTATAATAAAGTCATGCAGTATCTATTCATCCCACTGGGGTAAAATTTCACTCGCTAAACATACTCACCAAATACTAAAGCATTCCACAATGCAAGGCTCACAAATTCAACACAACTTTCATTTTCCGAGTTTCGCTCGTCTGTTTTGATTCTCTGAGGGATTACTGGTGCGTATCCTGCACATGAACAGTCGTCCTAATCCCGAGTGCATGTCCTCCTCCCAAACCCAACATTCGCTTGCATTAAGGCAAGTGATACAGGAACGTCACAATGACTGAGGGAGGTGGGTCTTGAGGTTAAGCCAGACACAGAGAGTTACCCGGATTAATCTGACACACCAGGAACTGTTAAAACTGGGCTTTACTCTGTATCTCACCCGTGCTGTACCTTCTCTGAGAGTGTTCGATGGGGCGGTGCAGACGAGGAGAGTTATTCCTTTCCCATTTTAAACATGGAGAGCTTATTCCTTCAAGTGCATATTCAAGAGATTGTTTTAAATGCGATGATGCTTTCTGCCTCTACCGCCCATTCAGGCAGTGAGTTCCAGCCTCCACCAGCCACTGGGTGAATAAACTATTGATATGTTTCGTTCAGTTAAGTTTGATGTCAATGTTTCCCCAGGATATTGATCTTGGGGAATTCAGTGATGGGATAACTCTTTGAAAGCCATGGGGAGGTGGTTGGATTCTCTCTTCTTGCAGATGGTCATTGCCTGGCACTTGTGTCACGTGAATGTTACTTGCCACTGGTCGGGCCAAGCCTGAATGTTGTCCGGGTCTTGGTGCATGTGGCTATGGATTGCTTCATTATCTGAGGCAAAACACCGTGGATGCTGGAAATCTGGAAATCATTGAGGTGAATCACTAACTCTGTTTCTCTCTCCACAGATGCTGCCTGACCTGTTCCGTATTTCCGTCATTTTCTGCTAGGATTCCATTATCTGAGGAGGTTCGAATGGAACTGAACACTGTGCAATCATCAGTGAACACCCCACTTCTGTACTTACGATGGAGGGTAGGTCATTGAGGAAGCAGCTGGGGATGGTTGGACCTAGGACACCAACATGAGGAACTCCTGCAGTGGTGTCCTGGGACTGAGATGATTGACCTCCAACAATCACAACCATCTTTCGTTGTACTCAATATGACTCCAACCAGCGGATTCTTACTGACTTTCGTTTTACTCGGTCTCCTCGATGCCACACTCAGTCAAACGCTGCCTTGATGTTAAGGTGAGCCTTTCTTCCCAGTAGCAGACAGGAGTGAATCTTTCCCTTTGACCCGTTGTGTACTGAACATACTCTGCTTCTTCACAGCCTGATACAGCAGTGTACAGGGCCGATTAATGAAGCACATCAAGCTCTCCCAGAGCAGGTTCAGCACAGTTGAGGAACAGAGTACAGTTATTTCTACATTCTCTCTCTGTCTTCCTCTCCATGTCTTTCAGTCCTGCTGTCTTTGATACTCGGAGAGAGACAGATGTAGAGAGGGTTATGTATGCAGTCAGAAAGACTGCTGTAGAGAGAGAGATCGTGGGGTTGATTCAAAGGGAGAATGTAAGATCTATTAATTTGATGTAATTCTTCACTGCTGTGTGCACAGACATTTAAGAGATAGGTATGGAGAGAGAAACATCAGGAGAGATCCAAAGGGAATATTCTTCATTTTAAACATCCATCAACCTATTCCACTGTGGGAGACATCACACCTTCATGCTGTTGGTTGTGGAAATTTTGTAATCTATGTCCCTTCTTAAGGACATCTGTGCTAAGGGAAATAGGTCCTTCCTATCCATTCTATCGAGGCCCCTGATAATTTTATACATCCCAACTCAATCTCCCTTCTGCCTCCGCTGTTCCAATGAAAACAACCCCAGCCTGTCCAATCATTTATTTGGATTTCTTTGCAACTTTGGAGCTCTCTTCTGCAGATAGGAATTTATGCTGGATTATTTGTTATTTTTTAAATCTGTGTTTGATAGATTCTTGTTAACCAAAGGTAGTAAGAGACAAGGGGCAAAGGCGGGATATACGGTGTTAGCTAGATCACAGGTCAACCCTGATCTCATTGAATGCAGGCACAAGGTTAAGGGGTTAAGTTGCCTCCTCCTCTTGCTCTGTCTCTTTGGTGTACATGGACTACCAGACGGCATTTGATAGAGTGCCGCACAACAGACTCATTGAACAAATGGGACGGTAGAAACATGCACACAAAATTGGTTGAGTGACTGGTAACAGAGGATAGTGAGTAATGGAGGTTTTTTTGAGCGGGAGGAAGGTTTGTAGTGGAGTTCCCCAGGGATCAGTGTTGGGACCCTTGCTTTTCCTCATATGTATTAATGACCAAGACCGTGGTGTACGTGGCACAATTTTAAAATTTGCTGATGATATGAAACAGGGAATCATTGTGAACTGTGAGGAAGATAGTGTGGAACTTCAAATGGCCATGGACAAGTTGGTGGAATGGGCTGGCAAGTGGCAGATGAGGTTTAATGTGGAGAAATGTGAAGTGACTACTTTTAGTATGAAGGACATGGAGGGGTTAAAAGGCATAAGGGGTCCTGGGATTTATAAATAGGGGCATAGAGTACAAAAGAAAGTAAGATACGATCGATCTTTGTAAAACACTGGTTTCACCTCAACTGGAGTATTGTCCAATTCTGGACACCACACTTTAGGAAGGATGTGGGGGCATTAGCGAGGGTGCAGAAAAGATTCACGAGCAAGGCTGCAGGGATGAGGGACTTCCGTTACATAGATAGACTGGAGAAGCTGGGGTTGTTCTCTGTGTGTCTCTCTATCTTCCCATCTCTGTCTCCCCCTCCTGCTAAATCTGACACTAGGTGATAGACAGAGGGAGAGAGGGTTAGATATGCAGGCAGAGAAAGGGCTGTAGAGAGGGACAATGTTGGAGAGAGTGAGATTGTTGGTATGAATTGAAAGGGTGGATGTAAGATATATCCATTTGATGTAATCCTTCACTCCTGTGTATTCAAAGAGAAATATAGGTGTAGGTAGTGAAATATTGTTAGAGGGAGAAATGTAGATGAGGTTAGGGCCCAGGCGGCTGGTTCTGATGATCTAGAAGGAAAACACTCCATTGTAAACATGCAGCCAGCTATTCCACCATGGTAGCCATCACAGCCTCATGATATTGATGTGGACATATTGACATCTATGTCCCTCGTTATTGACCGCTCTGCTAAGGGAAATGGGTCCTTCCTATTCACTCTATCTCGGTCCATTGTCATTTTATATACATCAATTAAATCTCCCCTTAGCCTCCTCTGTTCCAAAGAAAAGAACTCCAGCCTATCCATTCATTCCTCATATCTAAAATTCTCCGTTCCTGGCAACATCCTCCGTAACTCTCCTCCGTACCCTCTCTTGTGTGATCACATCCTTCCTGAAAAGTGGTGACCAGATCTGTACACAGTACTCGAGCTGTGATCTGACTAGTGTTTTACACAGTTCTAGCATAGCCTCCCAGCTCTTATATTCTATACATCAGCCAATAAAGGAAAGTAGTCCGTAAGCCTTCATAACTACCTTATCCACTTGTCCTATTACCCTCAGGAATCAGTGGACAGTCACTCCAAGGTCCCCTGTTCTCAGACAGATTGTTAGGTTAGATTGAAAGAGCATATGAGAAACATAATAATTTGATGTAATCCTTAACTGCAGTATACACAGACAGACGAGAGAGAGCCATGGAGTGTGAAACATCGGGGTAGAGGGAGATAAGTGGATAGAGAGGGTAACAAATAGATAAGGAGTGATAGGCACGGAAAGAGAGGTAATTTCTGGTAATCTCTCTTACTGGTAATCTCCCTTCATCTCTATCTCTCTCTTCTCCTCTGTTTTACTCTCTGATGCACTATTTCCTCTCTTTGTTATTCATTTCCCAAGTCTATCTGCCCCTACTCTCTATCTATCTCCCTCTGTACACAATATCAATCTCTCCCTCTTGCTTTCAGGATGGGAAGAGGGAGAAAGACAGCAGAGAAAAGGTGTCGCAGGTAGTGAGAGATGAGGAGAAAGAGACAGAGGAAGAATGAGGCTGGTATTGGTAGATGGATCTTTACTCTGTATCCAACCTGTGCTGTGCCTGTCCTGGGAGTGTTTGATGGGGACTGTGTAGAGGAAGCTTTACTTTGTATCTAATCACCGTGTTGTGCATGTCGTATGAGTGTTTGACGAGAACAGTGCAGAGGGAGCTTTACTCTGTATCTAACTCCGTGCTGTATCTGTCCTGTGAGTGGTTGATGGGGACAGTGTAGAGGGAGATTTACCCAGTATATTAATGATTTGGTTTGGGTTTATAGGGTAGAACTTCAAAGTATGCAGAAGACGCAAAACTTTGGAAATGTAGTAAAGAGAGAAGAGAATAGTGACTGACTTCAGGAAGCTATTGGAAGTCTGGTGAATTGGACAGAGACACGGCAGGTTAACTTCAATGCTGATAAATATGAAGTGCTGGATTTTGGATGAAAGACTGTGAGAGGCAATCTAAACAAAATGGTACAAAGTTAAAATTGGGCGCAGGAACAGAGAATCCATACACATACAGGAGCTGGGACTCTCTCTCTCTCTCTCTCTCTCTCTCTGTCTCCGTCACCCCACCCCACCCCTCTCCCCCCGCCCCCACCCTTCCCCATTTCAATCACTCTCTTTATCTTTCAATACCAATCCTAACTTTTCTCGGAATCCTTCTTGGTTGAATAGTACCCTGAAATGTTTCAGTCTTACAGTTACAAGGAGCAAGTCACATTTCTGTGGTATTTTCTATATCTTAATGTTTCAATTTGGAGCTTGGATTCAGTCAGATAAATGTCGTTTCTGGTTCGGACATTCCTGCATTGTGGAACTGTCAATTATCTGTGCAAGGACAGGAGATAGGGGTCTTTGAATGGAGTTGAAGATTTTGGGTGCTTGAATAGCGTATGAATTAGATTGTGGATTGCCTCGTTGAAGGTCTTAAAGCCGATGTCCTGAGGGAATGAAGTGTTTTACCAATGTCTGAATAACGTCAAAGTCTTTAGACACATGAAAGAACAAGATTGGGGATAATATGCAAAAACTGAGACAGTCAGGTAATAGCAGTAGGAAAGTGAATGTCTATTGCAATTTGTATTCTGAAAGCCTGAGCTAATGACTGGAAAAGCAGGAATTCAAATCCCACATTGAGCGCTTGTGAATTTCTCTGAAAAATAAATCTGGAACAATAAGTCCTCCAAGATGAAATGATTCACTCTCACTGCTCTGACACTGATTTACATTCAAGTAACTTTTTCCAGACCAGCTTTTCTTAATCACCTTCGAGCGGCCCAGCTTCATACCCTAAAACTAGGTGTAAAACTGACCCACCTCTTGGTGGCCTTGCTATGTAATGGCCTAAAAATGTTCCCCTGAATGCGTATTTGGAATTCTGCATCCTCGATACCTTTTACACCAGTCTCACTTATAAATGCATTAGTTCGCACTGCACTGGACCCCATCTCTGTTCATATTATACATGGCCCTGTCCCTGCTATAAAAAAATGAGTTAAAAAGTGGCGAGAACACCCTCCATTTTATACACAAGATCATAAGAAATAGGAGCATGAGTAAGCCAGTCAGCCCCTCGGGCCTGTTCTACCATTCAATACGATCATGACTGATCTGATTGTGGCCTTAACTCCATTTTTCTGCCTGCACCCCCATAACCCATGACTCCCTTGTGGATGATAAATCTGTCTAACTCAGCCTTGAATATAGTCAATGACCCAACCTCCACTGCTCACTGGGGAAGAGAATTCCAAAGTCTAACCAGCCGCTGAGAGAAGAAAATATCCTCCTCATATTTGTCATAAATGGGAGACTCTTCATTTTTTAATCAGTGTCTCTTAGTTCTAGACGCCCCCTCAAGGGGAACACCCTACCAGCATCCGCCCATTAAAGTGCCCTCAGAATTTTGCATCTTTCAATAACAGCACTTCTCATTCTTCGAAACTCCAATGAATATAGGCACAACCTGCTTAACCATTTCTCGTCAGAAACCCCTTCATCCCAGGAATCAGCCTCGTGAACATTCTGTGAATTGTTGCCAATGCATCCAGGCCTGTCCATTTATCTAATTTCAAAGATGCCAAACACCTTACTATTTCCCTCTCACTCTGTTTAACCCATCCAATATTTCACACTCCTCCCCTTTAACTACAATATCTGCATCGTTCTCCCTCTTTTGTGAAGTCACACACAAAGTATTCATTAAGAACCATGCCCACATCTCCCACCTCCATACACACATTCCCATTCGGCCCTTAATACTCTCTCCTTAGTTATCCTCTTGCTCTTAATGTTTTTCAGGAAACATATTTTTTCCCCTTTGATATTTCCTGGTATTACTTTTTCGGCCATCTCTTTGCTTTCCTAATTTGCTTTTTAATTTCACCCTGCACCTTCTTCACTCCTCTCGGCTTTCTGTGGTATTGAGATCTCGGTATCTGACATAAGCTTTCCTTTTGTGCCTTATCATACCCGGTTTGATCCTTGATATCCAAGGGGCTTTAGATTTGGGAGTCTCACCCTGTTTGTCTTTGCGTGTACATATTTGCTCAACCCTCACTATCTCTCATTGCTCCAATCCACTGTGTTAAAATCCCCCATCCATGGAACTACCATCTCCTCTGATCCCCTGAAAGACCCTTACATTCTTCCTAATGTGTAGTGACCAGAACTAGATGCAATATTCTAGTTGTGGTCTAACCAGAGCTTTGTAAAGGTTCAGCATAACTTAAATGCTTTTGTACTCAACACCTCTATTTATGAAGCCAAAGCTGCCACATGCTTTGTTGACTACTCTCTCAATATGCCCTGCCACCTTCAAAGATGTATGTACATGCACCCCAGGTCCCTCTGTCCCTGCACACTCCCTATAACTGTGTCATGGACTCTATATTGCCTCTCCCTAACACTTCTTCAAAAATACATCACCTCACATTTGCCTGTTATACATTCCATCTGCCACTTGTCTGCCCATTCTGCTCACCTATCTATGTCCTGTTGCATTCGATTGGTATCATTCTCACTGTTTGCATCTCCTACACGTTTGGGATCATTGGCAAATATGAAAATTTTACTCAAGCACTGAAACATTCCAAAACGCGAGGCTCACAAATTCAACTTAAGTTTCCTTTTCCGAGTCTCGCTGGTCTGTTCTGATTTTCTGCTGGGTGGCAGCAGCCTAGATTTTGTGTTCAAACCTAAACCGACAAACGTAAAACTCAAAGGCAAGATTATTACCCACTGAACTACAGCTGGCTCTACTCCTCCCAGAAAATGTAGTTTCTGGTTACAGCCAATTATTTTTTCATGCGCTGTCCCTTTAAATTTTTAAGAATCTTTGCAGTTGTGCGTTATTTATCACAGAACAGGACCTGCGTGGTACCTTCCAGGCTGCTGCACACAGCTTTGCAGGAAGTCTGACCGACTCTCTCCATTCCAATCTCTTCCACTTTCTCTTTGGAACTCTCTCCCCATTGCTATCATCCCTCTTTCTGTTATTCTCTATCTATATCTATCCCTGCGTTTCTCACCATCTGGATGGAGGAGGAGAAAGAGAGGCATATATAAAGGCAGCTCCACTCTGCATCTAACCCCACATTGTACCTGCCCTGGGAGTGCTTGATAGGACAGAGAGGACAGAGATTTGCTCTATACAAAATTGCAGGCTCTACTTCGCTTGGCAGCATTTGATGGGACAGTATGGACAGAGCTTTACTCTGTATCCCTGGAATTTCGAAGGAAAGGGTGAATTGATTAAAGTTTACAAGACAATACTGCAAACTGATGGGTAGATAGAGAGAAAATCTTCGAACTGGTTGGGGAATCTCGGACGAGGCGGGCAGTCTAAAAATCGAAAATTAGTCGAAAATCCTTGCCACAGTGAAAATTATTAACATTTCTACACACAAAGGGTGGTGGAAGTTTGGAATTGTCTTCCACAAATGACCGCTCCCTATCTCTGCAATCCCCTCCAGCTCCACAATCCACCAATATCTGCGATCCTCTAATTCTGGCTTCTTGAGCACCCCTAATTTGAATCGTTCCACCATTGCTGGCCGTGCCTTCAAGCTGCTAAGGCCCGAGCTCTGGAATGCCTTTTCAAAACCTCTCCTGCTCACTAACTCTCCTTCCACTTTGAAGATACGCCCTAAATCCAAACTCAGACCAAGTTTTTGGTCGTCTGGTTTAATATCTCCTGAAGTGACTCAGTGTCATTTTTAAAATATTTTTATACGTTTGTTGGATGTGTGCGTTACTGGCCAGGCCAGCATTTATTGCCCATCCTAACTATCCCTTGAGAAGGTGGTGTTGAGCCTCCTTCTGGAACTGCAGCAGTCCATGTAAGGTAGATACACCCACAGTGCTGTTAGGAAGGGAGTTCCTGGATTTTGACCCAGTCACAGTGAAGGGACGGCGATATAGTTCTAAATCAGGATGGTGTGTGACTTGAAGGGAAACTAGCAGGTGGTGGTGTTCCCATACGTGTTTCCTGTTTTTTCGCTTTATCTCCCCTTGCCTCTTTCTAGACCACCCTGTCCTCCTGTCTCTCTCTGTCATGAGAAGCTAAGAACTGAAGAAAGTGGGTGCTGGAACAGTGAGACCTTGGGATATCTGTGCACAAATTGAAGGTGGCAGGGCTAGATGAGAAAGCGGTTGAAAGGCATATGGGATCCCAGGCTTTGTAAATAGAGGCTTAGAGTATAAAAGCAAGGAGGTTACGATGTAGCTTTAAAAACACTGCTTCATCCTCAACTAGTATTGTGTCCAATTCTGGACACAGTACTTTAGGATGGATGTGGGGGATATTAGAGAGTGTGCAAGACAGATTCATGAGCAAGGTTCCAGGGGTGATGGAGTTCAGTTACATGGATAGATTAGAGAAGCTGGGGTTGTTCTCCATAGAGAAGGTAAACTTGAGATTAGATTTTACAGAGGTTTTCAAAATCATGAGGGTTCCGCACAGAGTAGATGTAGGAATAGGAATGCAGCACATAGGACATTCCAGACCCATTTCTGTTGAGTGTTTACTTGTACAGTGAACTGAACATTTAATATTTGTAACTTACTTAACCCTTGTGTTATATCCCTATTCAATATGTTTGTGTTCACTTTGACTTCATCCCATCGTGCCTTATGTACATTCTCGCAGGATAGCAGGGATAACTGTAGTCATAGTATTCAGCTGAAAGTTGATCAGTTACATTGTTATTTCAGTCATTTCAGTCCATATTTACAGTACATACCGTACCTTACAGTTGTAATAAAGCCATAACGTATCTATTCAATCCACTGGGGCAAAGTTTCACTCGCTCAACATTCTCACCAAATACTAGCACATTCCACAGTGCAAGGTTCACAAATTCGACACAGTTTCCTTTTATGAGTCTCGCTGGTCTGTTCTGATTCTCTGAGGGATTACTGATGTTTAGCCTCCACTTGAGCAGCCGTCCTAATCCCGTGTGACTGTCCTCCTCCCAAACCCGGCATCCTCTTTCAATAAAACAGGTGATATGGGAGCGTCTCAGTGAGTCTTGAGCCTGAGCCGGGCACAGTGAGTGAATCGGGTTAATCCGACACTTCAGGGACCGTTTAACCGGAGATGTACTCTGCATCAAACCCGTGCTGTACCTTCTCCAAGAGTGTTCGATGGGGCTGTGCAGACGAGGACATTTATTTCTTACCCATTTTAAACATGGCGAAGTTATTCCTTCAAGTACATTTCCAAGAGATTGTTTTAAATACAATGAGGTTTTCTGCCTCTCGTATCCTTTCAGGCAGTGAGTTCCAGACACCCACCAGCAGCCACTGGTTAAAGGACCTATTGATCTGTTTCGTTCACTTAAGTTTGGTGTCAATGTTTCCCCAGGATGTTGATGCTGGGGCATTCAGCGATGGGATAATGCTTTGAATGCCAATGGGTGGTTGTTGGATTCTCTCTTGTTGATGCTGGTCATTGCCTGGCACTTCTGTGACGTGAATGTTACTTGCCACTGGTCAGCCCAAGCCTGAATGTTGTCCAGATCTTTGTGATTGTGGCTATGGATTGCTTCATTATCTGAGCAAAATACTGTGGATGCTGGAAATCTGGAAACCATCGAGCTGACTTCCTAACTCTGTTTCTCTCTCCAAAGATGCTGCCTGACCTGCTCCGTATTTCCAGCATTTTCTGCTGGGAATTCATTATCTGAGGAGTTGCAAATGGAACTGAAAACTATGCAATCAACAGTGAATAACCCCACTTCTGACCTTACGATGGAGGGCACGTTAATGAGGAAGCAGCTGCAGATGGTTGGGCCTAGGACACTAACCTGAGGAACTCCTGCAGTGATGTCCTGGGACTGAGATGATTGACCTTCAACAACCATAATCATCCTACTTTGTACTCAATATGACTCCAACCAGCGGATTCCCACTGACTTCAATTTTACTCGGTCTCCTCGATGCAACACTCAGTCAAATGTTGCCTTGATGTTAAGGTGAGCCTTTCTTCCCAGTAGCAGACAGCAGTGACTTGTTCCCTTTGACCCGTTGTGTACTGAACAAGCTCTGATTCTGCACAGCCTGATACAGAACTTTACACAGCCAATTAATGTAGCCCATCAAACACTCCCAGAGCAAGTTCAAAACAGCTGAGGAACAGAGTACAGTTCCTTCAACATTGTCTCTCTGTCTTCCTCACTCTTTCCTCCCTCCTGCTATCTCTGACACTACAGGAGAGACAGAGGTTGAGAGGTTTAGATGTGCAGGAAGGGAGACTGCTGTATAGCGGGACAATTTTGGAGAGAGAGATTGATGGGGCGGATTGAAAGGGAGAATTTGTGATGTATTAATTTGATGTAATCCTTCGCTGCTGTGTGCACAAACATTTAAGAAATAGGTATGTGCAGAGAAACATCAGGAGAGATTCAGAGGGAATATTCTCCATTTTGACCATCCATCATGCTATTCCACTCGGGGTGCTATCACAGCTTCATGATGTTGGTTGAGGACATTTTGAAAGCTATGCCCCCACTTAAGGACCTCTGCACTAAGTGTCCTTCGTATTTACTCTATCGAGGCCCCCCTTAATTTTATACACCTCAACTCAATCTCCCCTCAGCCTCCTCAGTTCCACTGTAAACAATCCATCCTGTCC
Organism: Heterodontus francisci; assembly: GCF_036365525.1. Classification (NCBI taxonomy): domain Eukaryota; kingdom Metazoa; phylum Chordata; class Chondrichthyes; order Heterodontiformes; family Heterodontidae; genus Heterodontus; species Heterodontus francisci. Next base: position 319,036 of record NW_027141982.1, on the reverse strand, counting down.
AATTATTCCTTTGGATTTATTTGCAATTTTGGAAATCTCTTCTGCAAAAAGGAATTCATGTTGGCTGAATTGCTAATTTTTAAATCTGAGATTGCTAGATTTTTGTTAACCAAATGTATTAAGAGATAAGGGGTAAAGGCGGGATATATGGTGTTAGTTGGATCACAGTTCAGCCCTGATCTCATTGAATGCTGGAACAGAGATGAAGGCTTAAATTGCCTTCTCCTCTTCCAGTGTCTAATGTTAAATATCGGGTTTTACTCTCTCAGTCACCCTGTCGGTTCTTGGCTCTCAGTTTCTGTCTCTCTCTGCGTTTGTGTCAGACAATGTCGAGCGAGATTCACCCCATGATGTTCCTGCCATGAGAGTGTGTGAAGGGACAGTGTAGAAGGAGCATTACTCTGTATCGAATCCATGCTGTACATGTCTGGGGAATATTGCTGTGAGGGTGGAAACAGAGTGGTCTGTGACCAGGATCCTCAAGGAGACGACTTAATGGTGCCTCCTAATCGACCAGTTTGCAATGTTGGTGCCCAATGGATTAAAGGGACGGTGGTTGAGTGGATACTGTGTTGGCTAAGAGAGTCGACAACGGTTGTTTCAGAGTGGAGGATCATATTAGGACCACTGCTCTTTTTGATATATACTAATGTCTTGGACTTGAGCTTACAGGACTTAACTTCAATATTTGCCAGTGTTTGTGTCACCTGCAATGTACTAAACATGGAAGGGATTAGTAGCAGACTTAAGGGCAATCGAGGCAGTCTGGTGAAATGGAACACACAAGACCAGAAGAATTTGGAGCAGGAGTAGGCCATTTGGTCCCTCCAGCCTGCTCCGCCATTCAATGGCTGATCTGATTGTGACCTCAACTCCATGTTCCTGTCTGCTCCCCATAACCCTTGACTCCCTTGTTGACCAGTAATTTGTCGAACTCAGCCTTGAATATATTCAATGATCCAACCTCCACTGCTCTCTGGGGAAGAGAATTCCGTTGACTGACGACCCTCTGAGAGAAAAAACATTTCTCCTCATCGCAGTTTTAACTGGGATGCCCCTAATTTTTAAAAGTGTCCCGTAGTTCTAGCCTCCCCAACAAGTGTAACATCCTCTCAGCATCTATCCTGTCCAGTTCCCTCAGGACCTGAGATGTTTCAATAAGATCACCTCTCATTCTTTGAAATTCCAGTGGGTATAGGCCCAAGCTGTTTAACCTTTCATCATAAGATAATCCCTTAACCCCAGGAATAAGTTGAGTGAACTTTTTCTGAACTAATTCCGACGTAAATACATAATTTCTTAAGTAAGAAGACCAAAACTGTCCACACTACTCCAGATGTCGTGTAACCTATGCCCTGCACAGCTGTAGCAATACTTCTCCATGTTTATATTACCAGCAGGTAGACATGGAGAGAGGGGGGACAGTAACTGCAGTGAGACGGGGACACCAGCAGATGAAGATGGTGAGAGGGGGGAACAGTAACTGCAGTGAGACAGGGACACCAGCAGATGCAGATGGAGAGAAGGGGACAGTAACTGCAGTGAGACATGGGCACCAGTAGATGGAGTTGTTGACAGGAGGACAGTAACTGCACTCAGACAGGGACACCAGCAGATGAGGATTGTGCAAGGACAGTAGCTGCAGTGAGACAGGGACACCAGCAGACGGAGATGGTGCGAGGACAGTAACTGCAGTCAGACAGGGGCACCAGCAGATGCAGATGGTGAGACGGGGGATGGTGACTTCAGTGAGACAGCGAACACCATCAAATTGAGATGTTGAGAGGGGACAGTAGCTGCAGTGAGACAGGGACTCCAGCAAATGGAGATGGTGAGAGGGGGCAGTAACTGCAATAAGATGTGGACACCAGCAGATGGAGATGATTCCTGAGAGTTTGAAAGCTTGCTGTAAGTTGGAATGTTAATGGTTCTGTGACAGTTACCGTTAGATTTATGATTACAGTTAGGCTTGTGGCTAGCATCAGGTATGCTTTCATGGATAGGTTTACATTAAAGGTTATGATTATGTATAGGTATAGGGTTAAAGTTAAAGTTCGGATTAGACAGCGGGTTTCTGTTACAGTTAGTTCAATGGCTAGTGATAGGGTGATTTCTGCGGTTAATGTCAGCATTACAGGTAGTGTTAGGGTTATGATTATGGTTAAGGTTAGTTTTAATGTTATGGTGAGGTTTATGTTTAGGTTTAAGGTTATTCTCATGGTTAGGATGTGGTTTTAGATTCGCATCCAATTTAGGTTTAGGTTTGGTTTCTGTTTCAGAAAGAGAAGCAAGAAATGTGCTACGCAGAGGGAAACAACCACAGCAAAAGACAGTGAGAAGGACAACAACAACGACAAAACAACTGCTATTTATATGGAATCTTTACTGTAATACAACAGCCCAATGTGCATCACAGGAACATTGTACAGCAAATTGTGACAACAAGCTTGGTAAAGGAACTTTTGCTGAGGTGAACAAAATCATGATCCAAGATGGGGCTTTTAAGCAGTTTCTCAAAGGGGGAGAGAATGAGATGGAAAGGATAAGCGAGGGAATTCCAGAGTATAAAGCAATTAAAATTGGGCATATGCAAGAGCCCAGAATTAGAGGAGGACAGCTACATTGGAGGGTGCTTGGACGAGAGGCATTTACAGAGATAGGGAGGATTGTAGGGCTGGAGGAGGTTACGAAGGTAGATAACTTTGTGATGCTGGAGGAGGTTACAGTGATAAAGACCGTTGTCGGGCTGGAAAATGTTACAGAGATAGAGAGGGTGCAATACTGGAAGAAATTACAGTGATAGTAAGGAGGCAATGGAAGGATTTGAAAACAAGGATGAAAGGTATAAAATCGGGATATTTCTTGACTGGAATCCAATGTAGGGTAGTGAGCCTCAGGGTGATGGGTGAACTGTATCAGGTGCAAGTCAGAAAACTGGAAGCAGAGTTTTGGATAACCTTAATTTTACAGGAAGTAAAATTCCTGGGGAGGCAGAGAGCGTAGCAATGGTCATGTCGAGAAATATCAAAGGCATAGATGAGGGAATCAGCAGCAAGTGATCGGAGGTAGGGTGAGGTCATGCGTTGTTAAGGAGGTGGAACTGGAGCCAGTAACTCGGGAATGGTGTTTGTACTGGGCTCCGAATGGCTGCAGTCTTCCTGAGATTTTACTGGAGCACATTTCTGCATATTCATTACTGGATGATGGATAAGGAGTCTGATATTTTAGAGAATGTGAAACAGTCGAGAGAGATGTTGGAGCGCGAGAGCTGGGTGTTTTCAGTGGAAAGTTTTGCTGCATTTTCGGATGATGTTGCTGAGGGGCAGCATGAAGATGATAAATAGATGGGGAACCAAGGACATATCCTTGGGGGCATCAAATATAATTGTGTGAGAATGGGAAGAGAAGCGATTTCAGTCAATTCTGTAGCTGCATTTAAATACATAAGAATGGAACAAGACAAACACAATCCGGTGGAGCTGCATGATGGTTGGCAGGCGTTGGAGGAGGATGACATGCTCAACCGTGTCAATGGCTGTTGACAGATCAAGAAGGACGAGGAGGGCTAGTTCAAATTTGTCACCATCATATAGGATGTGATTTGTGACTTTGCTAAAAGATGGGTTGACAATGTGGCAAAGATGGAAATTTCGTTGGACCGATTCAAACATGGAGTTCCAGGAAAGATTAATATGGATCTGGGAGGCGAAAATGCATTCAAGGACTTTGACAAAGTAAGGGATTTTGGAGATGGGACAGTAATTGGAAAGGACACATGGGTCAAGAGTTGTTTATTTTTTTAGGAGACGGATGATGAGGATAGAATTCAAGGAGAGAGGGATAGAATATGAGGAGAGAGAAACATTAACGATATAAACTCACATCGTGTCTGGCAAGGGGATCAGTCGCGTCCATCTGAATTATTGTGAAGCTGAGGCGCTGTGACTCTCAGCTCCTGTGACGGACCCTGCCCTGTATACCCATACTGTGTCCCCTCTCCCTGCCTAAGCCTCTTAGTTAAGTTTGTCTGGACACAAACTCCTCCACACCACTGTCTGACTCACAGACAGGAAAAGATGGCAGTGACCATACAGGGAAGATGAAGGAAGACAGACTCTGAAGACTGTGGGGACTGTGGCTTCGATAAGAACATGCTTATTTCTTTCTGAGCAGATGTGAGGCACTAGCAATCGAACCAGTAGGAGAGACGTTGCCCGCTGTTACCCCCACTGTCCTGCACCATGCACTCTAATGCTCCTACTGCTCCCTTTCAGACTTCTCCTCCATATATCAGCTCTTACCCACCGTTCTGCTACTCTTTAGCGTGTGTACTGGAGTCCTCCAACTGTCGGTTACCTCTTGTTTGCCACTCCGCTGCGTTTTTGCTTAACAACCCCTCCCCACCTCCAGTATATTTTGTGTCATCTAGCTGTTGATCACCTCTTCCCCCGCCCACTTCAGTTTGGCGTTTGTGACCAATCCCGCCTCTCCCATTGTATTTCAGGTCACTCTGCTATCAGACACTTCTTGCCTACATGAAGCTTCCCTTTGCCATGTGTAACGTCCCTCACCTCACCAGTGTATTTTGGGTTATCCAGCTGTCTATCGTCCCTTGCCTGTTGGGCATATATATCAGATTCATGGACTGGAAATCCTGCAACCCGCCTCTGGGCTGCTATCATTTGCGTTGTTTATTCATTAATTGAATAACTGATGTCCACAGATATTTCACTCCGCTCATGACCTGCTGTCTGAACTTGGATTGAGTCACTCCATAAATAAAGTGTTTGTGCAGCAGCTTAAAACCTGCAGCATAATTCCAACTTGTAGAAAAATATATTCAGAATTGCTGTAATCCCCGGGATCTTTTCCTGTAACGTTATAATATAAGAAATGTATAACAAAAACCAACCACAGCAGTATGAAGCTGCCGGATACGGCGAAGAGTAAAATCACAGACTTCCTTCTGCTCTTCATCTCTGGGTCACTGTGATTCTTTCCCTTGCTCTGACCCCTCAGTCCCTTACGGACGCGACTGGCCACTAAAATGTATCTGACTGTCAGAGCGTTGAGCAACACAATTAAAGCAAATGGGAGCAGTGGGGTTAAAACTGTGTCAAACCAGTCAAATCCCACCCATCCGGGCTCAGCAAAATAACTTGGCTTTAAATCACAACCCCTTGTTACATTGTTGATTATCTCTACAGGTTCATATGTAAAGTAGAAGGGAACGTTTTTAAAACACAGCAGCATACAACTTAGTGCAAGAACCACAGCTGCAGATTTCTCGGTGCAATATTTTGCTTTCAGCTTCTGGCAACAAATGGACACAAATCGATCAAAGGTGAAAGTAACGGTGAACCAGACAGAACATTCTGTTGCTGCACGAAGCAGGACAATAATAACACTACACACAGGGGTGAGGTGCAGGAAAGATTCTGGGAAATAGTAATAACTGAATCTGTACAGTATGATCTCCGTGATAATGACCAGCAGATCCGCCATTGCCATGGCCACCAGGTAGCGAGTGGTGCAGGTGGAGAGGCCGCACTGTCCCCGGGACAGAATCACAATCGCCACGAAATTAACTGTAAGAGACAGAAAGGTAAGAAGACTGGAAATTACTGATTAAAAGCTCTCCGTGTCTAATTCAGACTGCAAGCATAGCACCATAAAAAGAGATGGGTCGGAGTGTAAAATATAAAAAATTCAAACGCGACCACAACCCACCTCTGACCAGCCCACCTCCAGTTTTATTGGAGTTGTAGCAGGCGGCAACCACTCCCAGGAGGGATGTTCGTAATTTCAATATTTTAATGGAGCTGGAAGTCACTGGTTTCAACTGTTTTCGAGGTTTAACTCTGGCCAGCCCGGCTTTCCTCATTTTAACTCATGCCACATACAGAGAAAGCTGGGGTTGGAAATTGGAACGACATCCCTCCCTCAGTATCGGATCAACCCGTGGGATAGGGGACCGGCCGCTTGGGGTCAGAGCGCCCAGTTGCGGGATCAGAGTACACACACCCCAAACCCCACCCCCACCCCCATGCATCAGGCACCACACCTAGGAATGGATACCCCATTGAACCAGTCCCCCATCCTGTCTTGAATAAGAAGTTCCCCCCGCCATCTTACTCGTGCCGGCCTCAGACCATGCAGCCAGGATAGGAGACCCCTCTTCGAGCTTGACGATCAGATACTCTCCTGCCCCGTCTGCTCACCAGACTCAGAACACGCTCTAAAATAGAGAACCTCCCTGGGTTAGAGGATCAAATACTCCCTCTCACTCTCCCCCTTCTGCTGACTCACATCATGCTCCAGGATAGGAGACCCCTCGGGATCGGGATCGACAACCCAAAGATTGGAGATGTCACCAGTCTCTCTTCAGGTCAGCAGTTGGTGATTGAACAGCCCCTGATTTCAGGCGACTGCCCCTATAATTCGGCAATAACATTTGGGTCGCCTTGGTCTTAATGCCAGCTCCAGAGTCCTCACTGCCGAACTGCAAGTCAAGCCTGCCAATCAGGATGAATTCAGGGCGGCGACACCTGTCAAGGGTAAAAGAGGCAGGCAAGAACAAAGAGCAAACAGCAGTACAGCACAGGAACAGGCCATTCGGCCATCCAAGCCTGCGCCGATCTTGATGCCTGCCTAAACTAACACCTTCTGTCCTTATCCCTTTATTCCCTTCCTATTCATGCATTTGTCAAGATGTCTCTCAAACGTCGCCATCGTATCTGCTTCCAGAACCTCCCCTGGCAGCAAGTTCCAGGCACTCACCACCCTCTGTGTAAAAAAAAATCTTGCCTCGCACATCCCCTCTAAACTTTGCTCCTCGCACCTTAAACGTATGTCCCCCAGTAACTGACTCTTCCACCCTGGGAAAAAGCTTCTGACAATCCACTCTGTCCATGCGGCTCATAACTTTGCAAACCTCTATCATGTCGCCCCTCCACCTCCGTCGTTCCAGTGAAAACAATCCGAGTTTTTCCAACCTCTCCTCATAGCTCATGCCCTCCAGACCAGGCAACATCCTGGTAAACCTACTCTGTACCCTGTCCAACCCTCCACGTCCTTCTAGTAGTGTGACGACCAGAATTGCACACAGTATTCTAAGTGTGGCCTAACTAAGGTTCTGTAGAGCTGCAACATGACTTGCCAATTTTTATAATCTATGCCCCGACCGATGAAGGCAAGCATGCCATATGCCTTCTTGACTACCTTATCCACCTGCGTTGCCACTTTCAGTGACCTGTGGACCTGTACTCCCAGATCTCTCTGCCTGTCAATACTCCTAAGGGTTCTGCCATTTACTGTTTTTCTCCCACCTGCATTAGACCTTCCAAAATGCATTACCTCACATTTGTCCAGATTAAACTCCATCTGTCATTTCTCCACCCAAGTATCCAACCGATCTATATCCTGCTGTATCCTCTGACAATCCTCATCATTATCCGCAACATCCACCAACCTTTGTGTCGTCCGCAAACTTCCTCATCAGACCCGCGACATTTTCCTCCAAATCGTTTATATATACTACTAACAGCAAAGGTCCCAGCTCTGATCACTGCTGAACACCACAAGTCTCATCCCTCCATTCAGAAAAACACCCATCCACTGATACCCTCTGTCTTCTATGACCGAGCCAGTTCTGTATCCATCTTGTCAGCTCACCCCTGATCCTGTGTGACTTCACCTTTTGTACCAGTCTGGCATGTGGGACCTTGTCAAAGGCTTTACTGAAGTCCATATAGATAACATCCACTGCCCTTCCTTCATCAATTATGTTCGTCACTTCCTCAAAATAGTAATCATATTAGTAATACACGACCTCCCCTTCACAAAACCGTGCTGTCTCTCGCATGGTTTTGTGAAGGGGAGGTCGTGTCTCACTAATTCATTGAATTTTTTGAGAACGTGACGAAGATGATTGATGAAGAAAGGGCTGTGGAAGTTATCTTAGCCTTTCAGTGCAGCAGCTTTGTCGGGAGCAGAGTGTGAGCGAGTGAGCAGCTGGGAAAGTCAGTTTGAAAGTAAATTTAATTTCCTTTTGTTTTTCGGCGGAGGCCAGGGGGCTGCTGGGTAAGTAAAAGACTATATATTTGGGCGGTTTAAAATAACTTTCCTTTCAGTGCAGCAGCTTTTTCGGGAGCAGAGTGTGAGAGAGTGAGCACTGGGAAAGTCAGTTTGAAAGTAAATTTAATTTCCTTTTGTTTTTCGGCGGAGGCCAGGGAGCTGCTGGGTAAGTAAAACACTATATATTTGGGCGGTTTCTAAACTCGAGACACCACACTTGTAGTGTCTCCCACCCGCCCTCCTCCTCTAACCAAAAAAAAAGGACTCGGTGGGGTGTTTATAAGGTAAGGCTTTTTCGATTTCTCTGGTTTTATTGTGATTGGTAAAAACTTTTCGTTCCTTTTTCATTTAACTAAGTTTAAACTTAAGATTAAAAATGGCAGGAGATCTCAGACCCGTGTCATGCTCCTCTTGCTCAATGTGGGAGCTCAGGGACACGGCTGATATCCCTGACTCCTTCACGTGCAGGAAGTGTGTCCAACTGCAGCTCTTGTTAGACCGCATGACGGCTCTCGAGCTGCAGATGGACTCACTTTGGAGCATGCGCGATGCTGAGGAGGTCGTGGATAGCACGTTTAGTGAATTGGTCACACCGCAGATTAGGATTGCTGAGGGAGAAAGGGAATGGGTGACCAAAAGGCAGAGAAAGAGCAGGAAGGCAGCGCAGGAGTCCCCTGCGGTCATCTCCCTCCAAAACAAGTATACCGTTTTGGATACTGTTGGGGGAGATGGCTCACCAGGGGAAGGCAGCAGTAGCCAGGTCCATGGCACCGTGGCTGGCTCTGCTGTTCAGAAGGGCGGGAAAAAGAGTGGAAGGGCTATAGTCGTAGGGGATTCGATTGTAAGGGGAGTAGATAGGCGGTTCTGTGGTCGAAAACGAGGCTCCCGAATGGTATGTTGCCTCCCAGGTGCACGGGTCAGGGACGTCTCAGATCGGCTGCAGAACATTCTAAAGGGGGAGGGTGAACAGCCAGTTGTCATTGTGCACATAGGCACTAATGATATAGGTAAAAAACGGGATGAGGTCCTACAAGCAGAGTTTAGGGAGTTAGGAGCCAAGTTAAAAAGTAGGACCTCAGAGGTAGTAATCTCAGGATTACTACCAGTGCCACGTGATAATCAGAGTAAAAATGAAAGAAGAGTCAGGATGAATGCGTGGCTTGAGAGATGGTGCAGGAAGGAGGGGTTCAGATTTTTGGGACATTGGGACCGGTTCTGGGGGAGGTGGGACTATTACAAATTGAACGGTCTACACCTGGGCCGGACTGGAACCAATGTCCTTGGAGGTGCTTTTGCTAACGCTGTTGGGGAGGGTTTAAACTAATGTGGCAGGGGGATGGGAACCAATTGAGGTCAGTTGACAGTAAGGAGGTAGAAACAAAAGCCTGTAAGGAACTAGATAATGAAGTCAGTGTGACTAAGGGGAAGAGCAGGCAGGGAGCAGATGATGAATATAAAGGGACTGGTGGTCTGAGGTGCATTTGTTTTAATGCAAGAAGTGTAGTAGGTAAGGCAGATGAACTTAGGGCTTGGATTAGTACCTGGGAGTATGATGTTATAGCTATTACTGAGACTTGGTTGAGGGAAGGGCATGATTGGCAACTAAATATCCCAGGATATCGATGCTTCAGGCGGGATAGAGAGGGAGGTAAAAGGGGTGGAGGAGTTGCATTACTGGTAAAAGAGGATATCACAGCTGTGCTGAAGGAGGGCACTATGGAGGACTCGAGCAGTGAGGCAATATGGACAGAACTCAGAAATAGGAAGGGTGCGGTAACAATGTTGGGGCTGTACTACAGGCCTCCCAACAGCGAGCGTGAGATAGAGGTACAAATATGTAAACAGATTATGGAAAGATGTAGGAGCAACAGGGTGGTGGTGATAGGAGATTTAAATTTTCCCAACATTGACTGGGATTCGCTTAGTGTTAGAGGTCCAGATGGAGCAGAATTTGTAAGGAGCATCCAGGAGGGTTTTCTAGAGCAGTATGTAAATAGTCCAACTCGGGAAGGGGCCATACTGGACCTGGTGTTGGGGAATGAGCCCGGCCAGGTTGTTGAAGTTTCAGTAGGGGACTACTTTGGGAATAGTGATCACAATTCCGTAAGCTTTATAATACTCATGGACAAAGACGAGAGTGGTCCTAAAGGAAGAGTGCTAAATTGGGGGAAGGCCAACTATACCAAAATTCGGCAGGAGCTGGGAAATGTAGATTGGGAGCAGCTGTCGGAAGGTAAATCCACATGTGATATGTGGGAGGCTTTTAAAGAGAGCTTGATTCGCGTGCAGGTGAGACATGTTCCTGTGAAAATGAGGGATAGAAATGGCAAGATTAGGGAACCATGGATGACAGGTGAAATTGTGAGACTAGCTAAGAGGAAAAAGGAAGCATACATAAGGTGTAGGCGGCTGATGAAAGACGAAGCTTTGAAAGAATATCGGGAATGTAGGACCAATCTGAAACGAGGAATTAAGAGGGCTAAAAGGGGTCATGAAATATCTTTAGCAAACAGGGTTAAGGAAAATCCCAAAGCCTTTTATTCATATATAAGGAGAAAGAGGGTAACTAGAGAAAGGATTGGCCCACTCAAGGACAAAGGAGGAATGTTATGCTTGGACTCAGAGAAAATGGGTGAGATTCTAAACGAGTACTTTGCATCGGTATTCACCGAGGAGAGGGACATGACGGATGTTGAGGTTAGGAACAGATGTTTGATTACTCTAGGTCAAGTCGGTATAAGGAGGGAGGAAGAGTTGGGTATTCTAAAGGGCATTAAGGTGGACAAGTCCCCTGGTCCGGATAGGATCTATCCCAGGTTACTGAGGGAAGCGAGAGAGGAAATAGCTGGGGCTCTAACAGATATCTTTGCAGCATCCTTAAACACGGGTGAGGTCCCGGAGGACTGGAGAATTGCTAATGTTGTCCCCTTGTTTAAGAAGGGTAGCAGGGATAATCCAGGTAATTATAGACCGGTGAGCCTGACGTCAGTGGTAGGGAAGCTGCTGGAGAAGATACTGAGGGATAGGATCTATTCCCAATTGGAAGAAAATGGGCTCAACAGTGATAGGCAACATGGTTTTGTGCAGGGAAGGTCATGTCTTACCAACTTAATAGAATTCTTTGAGGAAGTGACAAAGTTGATTGATGAGGGAAGGGCTGTCGATGTCATATACATGGACTTCAGTAAGGCGTTTGATAAGGTTCCCCATGGCAGGCTGATGGAGAAAGTGAAGGCGCTTGGGGTCCAAGGTGTACTAGCTAGATGGATAAAGAACTGGCTGGGCAACAGGAGACAGAGAGTAGCAGTAGAAGGGAGTTTCTCAAAATGGAGACGTGTGACCAGTGGTGTTCCACAGGGATCCGTGCTGGGACCACTGTTGTTTGTGATATACATTAATGATTTGGAGGAAAGTATAGGTGGACTGATTAGCAAGTTTGCAGACGACACTAAGATTGGTGGAGTAGCAGATAGTGAAGGGGACTGTCAGAGAATACAGCAGAATATAGATAGATTGGAGAGTTGGGCAGAGAAATGGCAGATGGAGTTCAATCAGGGCAAATGCGAGGTGATGCATTTTGGAAGATCCAATTCAAGAGTGAACTATACAGTAAATGGAAAAGTCCTGGGGAAAATTGATGTCCAGAGAGATTTGGGTGTTCAGGTCCATTGTTCCCTGAAGGTGGCAACGCAGGTAAATAGAGTGGTCAAGAAGGCATACGGCATGCTTTCCTTCATCGGACGGGGCATTGAGTACAAGAGTTGGCAGGTCATGTTACAGTTGTATAGGACTTTGGTTCGGCCACATTTGGAATACTGCGTGCAGTTCTGGTCGCCACATTATCAAAAGGATGTGGATGCTTTGGAGAGGGTGCAGAGGAGGTTCACCAGGATGTTGCCTGGTATGGAGGGCGCTAGCTATGAAGAGAGGTTGAGCAGATTAGGATTATTTTCATTAGAAAGACGGAGGTTGAGGGGGGACCTGATTGAGGTGTACAAAATCATGAGAGGTATAGACAGGGTGGATAGCAAGAGGCTTTTTCCCAGAGTGGGGGTTTCAATTACTAGAGGACACGAGTTCAAAGTGAAAGGGGAAAAGTTTAGGGGGGATATGCGTGGAAAGTTCTTTACGCAGAGGGTGGTGCGCACCTGGAACGCATTGCCAGCGGAGGTGGTAGATGCGGGCACGATGGAGTCTTTTAAGATGTATCTAGACAGATACATGAATGGGCAGGAAGAAAAGAGATACAGAACCTTAGAAAATAGGCGACATGTTTAGAGAGAGGATCTGGTTCGGTGCAGGCTTGGAGGGCCGAAGGGCCTGTTCCTGTGCTGTAATTATCTTTGTTCTTTTTTGTTCTTTATCTATTTGGACTTTAGTAAAGCCTTTGATAAGGTCCCGCCTGGCAGACTTTTACAAAAGGCACTGGAGTTAGCATTCTGAAACTCCGCTCTCCACTCATGTCACTCACCCCTGTTCATATTCAGACCTAAATATTGGAGTAGAAACAAAATACCAAACTAATGTAAAACTGTTTTTTTCTTCAATATGAGAATGTTGAAACCACTCAGCAGGTGTGCGAGCATTTCTACAGAGAGAAACAAAATTAACGTTTCAGACTGAGGGGCTTTCATCAGAGCTTGAAGGTCTTAGCGATTAAAAATTTAAAGCAATATTAGAGCCAGTGAAGTGTGGATTACAGGGGTATGAAAGAACAAAGGGGATAATTTGTGATGGGGTGGGTGACAGGAGTGATTCAATGACAAATTTTATAGGCGTGCATGGAGAATGGGACAATAAAAATGATGATGTGTCCAGAGGAGGTGTAAATAGTTACAGCAGAGCAACAGAGGGAAAGGGGAGCATGGAACATCTGGCAAAGAGGAGAAGGCTCCAGTGGCCTGGAAAAGTGTCATATAATTGGGATTAGATCCCGTTGGTGTGGACCTGGCTGCCAGCCGTGCAACATCAGGGACCACATTCCAAACACCAGCCTACGCCTCCTCCACGCCCAGTGATTCTGATGTAGGTTCTGCATATTCTGCACTTGTATGGTAAGGTGCTCTGGGAAAAGGAACGCATGTTGGGGGTAACTAAGAGTGAAGCAGAATCTAAAGTTTTTGCTAGATGTAGATGGACGCAAGTTGAGTATGAATTGTCTCAATGTTTCCACCCCAATGTTTCCACCCTCATCTACCTTACCACAGGGTTCCTGCAGAGTGTTCAGGATCAGGAATATGTGGGGGCTTTCATTCCCAGACTAAAGCCAGAGCATAAGGGAGGAGTTCCAGCAGGAATGCCGAAATTATTAAACAAAATCAAACAATTGCATTTGGTGCGGTGCACCATAGTGCTGTTGAGCACGGATTTCCATATTTTGATTCAGTGACAGTGAAGGAACTGCGATATAGTTCCAAGTCAGGATAGTGTGTGGATTGGAAGGCAACATGTAGATGTTGGTGTTCCTAAGCATCTGCTGCCATAGCCCTTCTGGGTGGTAGAGGTCGCAGGTTTGGAAGGTGCTGGCGAAGGAACTCGGATAAGTTGCTGTACTGCATCTTGCATATGGCATACACTGTTGCCACTGCTTGTCAGTGGTGAAGGCAATTAATGTTAAATGTGGTGAATATGCTGCACATCAAGTGGGCTGTTTTGTCCTGACCGGTGTCGAGTTTCTTGAGTGTCATTGGAGCTGCACCCATCCAGGGAAGTGCAGAATGTTCCATCACACTCCGGACTTGTGCATTATAGATGGTGGGCGGGCTTTGTGGAGTCAGGAGTTTGGTTACTCGCCGCAGAATTCCCAGCCTCTGACCTGCTCTTGTCGCCATCGTACTTATATATCAGCTCCAGTTAAGTTTTTGGTCAATGGTAACCCAGGCTGTTGATAGAGAGGGACTTAGCGACGGTAATGTCATTTAATGTTGTGACGACCGAGGTGGAGTGAGTTCTCTGTTCATTCTAGTCCCGCTTCTCCACAGGTCACAACATATATTTTAACATTTTCCACTTGCTGATATGGTCAAACTTATGCTCTATTGTGCCCAGGGTAGAAAAAAGTATCCAGGCTGCTTTAACGAACAACAACATTATCAGTTCAGCATAGAACAAGTCTGAATACGTAATGAATATAGCAGCAACACACAGATTTTAAATGTTAAAGTTCCCTTTTTAACATAGCTCACACACACATACTCACACACACACACACACATACATAAACCCTTAACTGGAAACTTGAATTGGAACTGTTTTAGTTTAGCGCTCTGTTGTGGACAAAAAAGCACTTGCACTGATTACTTGTTCATTTTTGATGAAAGCAGCAGATGAAAAACGTTGTTCCAAAACTGGTATACCGTCTAGTCAACGACTATGCATAGACAGGTCACTAGGATCTTTTACAACATTGCTCTTCTAAAACAGGAGATGAGATGAATTGATGAGTTGATGTTAAGAGGGAAGTTGAGATGGAAATTTTGAAAGACATGAGGACAGATAAGTCCCCCGGGCCAGATGGCATATACCCAAGGATGTTAAGGGAAGCGAGGGAAGAGATTGCCGCGCCTTTGGCGATGATATTTGCGTCCTCTCTGTCCACTGGAGTAGTACCAGATGATTGGAGGGTGGCAAATGTTATTCCTTTGTTGAAGAAAGGGAATAGGGATAACCCTGGGAATTATAGACAATTCAGTCTTACGTCGGTAGTGGGAAAATTATTGGAGAGGAATCTGAGGGACAGGATTTATGAATACTTGGAAAAGCATAGTTTGATTAGAGACAGTCAGCATGGCTTTGTGAGGGGCAGGTCATGCCTCACAAGCCTTCTTTAATTCTTTGAAGATGTGACAAAATACATTGATGAAGGAAGAGCAGTGGATGTGATGTATATGGATTGTAGCAAGGCGTTTGATAAGGTTCCCCATGGTAGGCTCATTCAGAAATTAAGGAGGCATGGGATACAGGGAAAGTTGGCTGTCTGGATAAAGAATTGGCTGGCCCATAGATAACAGAGAGTGGTAGTAGATGGAAAGTATTCAGCTAGGAGCTCGGTGACCAATGGTGTTCTGCAGGGATCTGTTCTGGGACCTCTGCTCTTTGTGATTTTTATAAATGACTTGGATGAGGAAGTGGAAGGCTGGGTTAGCAAGTTTGCCGATGACACGAAGGTTGCTGGAGTTGTGGATAGTGTGGAAGGCTGTTGTAGGTTGCAACGGAACATCGACAGGAAGCAGAGCTGGGCTGAGAAGTGGCAGATGGAGTTCAACGTGGAAAAGTGTGAAGTGATTCATTTTGGAAGGTCGAATTTGAATGCGGAATGCAGGCTTAAAGACAGGATTCTTGGCAGTGTGGAGGAACAGAGGGATCTTGGGGTCCATATCCATAGATCGCTCAAAGTTGCCACCCAAGTTGATAGGGTTGTGAAGAAGGCGTATGGTGTGTTGGCTTTCATTAACAGGGGGATTGACTTTAAGAACTGCAAGGTTATGCTGCATCTCTATAAAGCCCTGGTTAGACCAGACTTGGAATATTGTGTCCAGATCTGGTCGCCTCATTATAGGAAGGATGTGGAAGCTTTAGAGAGGGTGCAGAGGAGATTTACCAGGATGCTGCCTGGACTGGAGGGCATGTCTTACGAAGAAAATTTGAGGGTGCTAGGGCTTTTCTCATTGGAACGAAGAAGGATGCGAGGTGACTTGATAGAGGGGTACAAGATGACGAGAGGCATGGATAGAGTGGATGACCAGAGACTTTTCCCCAGGGCGGGAAGGGCTATAACCGGGGGCATAATTTTAAGGTGATTGAAGGAAGGATTCAGGGAGATGTCAGAGGTAGATTCTTTCCACAGAGAGTGGTGGGTACGTGGAATGCACTGCCAGCGGTGGTAGTAGAAGCAGATACATTTGGGACATTTAAGCGACTCATGGATAGGTACATGGATGATCGTAGAATGAAGGGTGCGTCGGTAGTTTGATCTTCGAGTAGGTTAAAGGTTCGACACAACATCGTGCGCCGAAGGGCCTGGACTGTGCTGTAGTGTTCTATGTTCTATGTTCTATGAAATAGTGGACATTTTAGCGTGTTTTAACATGTGCTGGAAAGAGAGCTGGGTTGCAGTCTTCACTCCTTCCTTCAGTTCTTCTTCAGGTTAACTTTATCAGCCACGGACTCTGTCATGGGAGTGTTTATTTTTCTCTCTTTTAAAAAGTAAGGGTGTCTGTTTGGTTGTGAGGCAGAGAACAGTTTCTATGTTCGCTGGGAACAGTGTGTCTGAGGTGTAAGCATGTTCCTCGTCAACAGCAAGAGAGAGAGTTCACATGTCACATTATATCAGGTTGACTATGTGTAAATACTGGCTAGAACCAGTTTTATCTGGCAGACCAGCGAAGCATGCTCTTCCTCTCTCAGAAGAAGATTTACTTTGGCCTGCAAGCTGTGTTTCGCCTCAGGAAGAAGAGACCCATGGAGAGGAATCTTTGCATTGCTGGAGATCGCAGATTCCTTGACTCAGGAGTGACTTTCTGTTGCCTTTGGCGTTTCTAGGAGTTCTGCAGTTCTTGGGAAAGTTTTTTTTTGATAGATGGCTTATTTCAAAATTTGAATCGAGCTGCTGCTATTCTGCTTGTTGAAAGATCTGTGTGAGGCCTGCTGCAGCTGAAGTGTCAAGAACGCCTATCCATTACAGACTGTTCATAAAACTCGCCTTGGGACTTCAAGTGGCATCTGACGATTCGACTCTGGCACTGCACCAGAAAATAACGCCAGAACTTGCAACAAAGTCATTTTATTATTCCTAAGAAAAAGCTCAAATTTAAACCTGGTTAACTGTGGCTTTTTTGAATATATGTATGTGTGCATGAGTCATAAGAGGAATAAAATATTTAATGGATTTTCAGACATATATTTATCTCAACATTGTTCAAAATTTGGCTTTGTTGTTTGAAAGGTACCTTGTTTGATGTGTTTTATTCTGGAGAATTAATAAAGAGTTTAATATGGCTAATGTCCAGTAGGTGGGAAACTTTAACAAAATGCTGCAATCTGTGGACTAATTTGACTAAATTGACAGTTCATTACTCCCGCCTCGGTCATAACAACTCTGAAAGGCAAAACACACTGTGACTGCTATGAGAAAAAGCTTGTGAGTTTTCTCTCTCTCAGGTGCGTACTGCGGCTCTCGGGTTTGCCAAATCAAGGGGCACTACTGACCTTTATGCTCCCAGTTTTCCATGTTGCCAAGGTTTCTGCCCTATTTTTGAATTGAGTCATGTGACAACCAGTGAATATTGGAGCCAAATTAGTGATTTCAGAGCCCTCTTGAAAATAAAACGGATCCAATATTTATTCAGTTTAACTATGTGTCCTTCAAAACATTTTTTCACAATAAAAAGCAGAATCATTCCAATGCCAAGGGAAGATATTTCAACTTTCTCTTATTGGAGGCCATCATTGCTTGGTCATTGTTTGGTGCAAACGTTTCTTGCCACTTATCAGGCCAAACCTAAATAGCGTCCAGGTTTTACTTCAGATGACACAGAGTACTTCAGTACCTGAAGAGTTGAAAATGTTACAAGTGTCTCTCCTGACATGGATACACCTCAGTGAATTAAAGGTGGGAACTGGTACAGGTTTCATGCCTACAGACTCTGAAGCATAGATGAGATCTGGTGGGTCAAACCTTTATGAATTACAGAAGTGGACGATTCAATAACCGGAGCTCAATACACATAGATAATAAAATTCAAAATTGATGACCAAAGATACTCAGGAACTTTTTTTTTCGGGGTAAGTTATTAATCAGCACTGAAACAAACAAAGTGTTTATGGTAACTGTGCTCAGAGTAAGATAAACTATCCAGAGGATTAGAATATTGTAGCAGTGCTGTCCTGCTGTTCAACTGTCAGTAAATAGTTGATGTCTGTTTGTTTTGGAGCAGTTCAATGGGAAGCATAATAATTTTAATACATGTCAATCTTTACACTAATTACCAAACATCATCATAAACTCGTTTAAAGAAATTGCATTATTAAAATACAGATGTATATTCATAGAAGAGGGAGATCACGTAGCTGAAACAATCATTTCAATAAAGAACAAGGATGTAACATTTTATGCAGTACAATACTGTAGTGACAGACACTCCCAATAACACATGATCACTCGGGTCAGGTGTTTCACTCCGGTTAGTCACCCAGACAGGCAGTCAGAATTTGCAGTATGTGATACTCCCACTAACATAATCAGTCGAAGAGTTCCTTTCACGGAGGTCTAATTCGACATTACATGATATCCCAAATAAGGCAATAATTGATAATTTAGAAAACCTGTCAGTCACGAACAGAGTTGTTTTATCAGCTGAGACAATAGAACAAAAGCACACAGATAACTCAGGATATTTGATTTAATGAAATTCTATCACTGATAGGTCGTCTGTATAATAGTGACTACTTGATCAGCAGATAACAGAGTGAAACCAGATACCAGCTCACACAGAGATTTACACAATTTTAATAGTTATAGTCACTTACCAGGAACACCAATGGTGGCGAGGGTCGTGTAATATATTTTCATGATACTGCGCAATGTTTCATACATTTTCTGTGTGAAGTGATCTGCCCGTTCGTGCTGCAGACAATCACTCTGTACAAAACTCTGAGGGGATGCATTCGCAGAGCCTGTAATTTATAGCGTGTGTTATTGCCCAGGGGACATTCAGGTTGCCACATTGTTCAAATTATGTTTTCAAATGAACAAGCAGATTGTGACATCGAGTTCAGTTCCGTTATGATAGAATATATTTATTTGTGAGATTCAATTGGAAACCTCCAAAGACTGGGCAATTCTGATCACAGTAATTAGTTGACGAAAAATCTCCCAGCAATGAAGTTTTCCTTTCAACCTCCATTAACCTCAGCTCTTGATCCTATTTTGTTTCAGTGATGCCCTTCATCATCTGAAAAG